>NC_092207.1:92736403-92850423 GCF_043381705.1 Parasteatoda tepidariorum
CTGCGTAGGGACCGAGGGTGTGCGGTATTGGTCCTCGTTAAACTGTGCTACCGTAAAGTGCTCGACTTCGCGCGCAGGTCGTCGGGCTACCGAAGCGGGGGTGCCATCCCCTCCGCAGAGGATCAAAATTGTGATGGCATGTCTTCGGATCATCCTCCGGGATGTTTTCCACACCGTCGCCAATAGCCCATTGTGCAGCTCCAGTGCGACGTAAATTAACAACAACAACAACAACTTATGTAAAAAGTATAGAGCGTAATCGAAGTCTTATTATTTTTACGCACGAAGAAAAAACTATTTTAACATTACCGCGATGTATGGTAATGACATTTCTGGTAAATAATATTCCATCTGGCAAATTATATTACATTTAATTGCCGACCAGGTGGCCGAGCGATTAGCATGTCTGACTGTTAAGCCAATGTTTGCGGGTTCGAAACTTAGGTTCACAGGTGCCCAAGGGTACATTAAATGAGTAATACTTCCGACATCTTCCTACGTGATGAAAGAAAGTTCAGTGCCAACCGTTAAAAAAATATAGATTGAATTTAAGCCATTCATCTGGTAGTTTTTAGTTTTATAGGATAGTGGTTCACCATAAATTCTGGAATTTAAAATTATAGTTCTTATTATCATACATTTAGTGAAATAAATGCAACCAAATAAAAAAGTTTTTTTGCCATTTTCTTAGGCGTCAGGATAAAAAAATATCAAATTTTACCGTATTTATTAAATTTAATCACATATTATAAATTATCAAATTATAAATTTTACCAAAATTGCATCCAAAGCTTTTCGGTAAAACCAAAATTTTTGATGTCCACATTTAGCCAAAAATACGGAAAATTTTACCATATTCTGATAGTTTTGATCATATTTCTTTTTTTCCGTGCACGTAAGATTTACACAAACTCTTAAAACACCCATCTTCTCTAACGATATTAGAATAAAAACTGCACAAAAATAATGTAATCTATTTTGTAAAGTGCTGTAATTTCAACGATTAGAATATTAATATTTGATCGTTTGCAGTGATTAAGGATTTCTTTTTTAGCTGTTAGCTCTCAAGCTTATGAAAAAGTAGGCCATTTTGATATTCAGTGCGACAATTTCGTTTCCTTAATTGATAAACACCCCAATGAAAATGTACTTTTGTTTTTAATGCAAATTTGTAAATTTTCGTGTTTTTGTCTTCTACTTACTTCTGTAAGCCTCATGCTGTACTTTGTGATGCATGACGAATTTTCACTCGTTTAAATAAAAAAAAGAAAGAGAAAATGTTCCTATATGTGGTCACTCGGTCACAAAATGAGTAGTTTTTCATTAAAATTTATTTAACGAACACACAATAAGACCAAATAACTTTATTAGCAAAGGAAATGTACTTCAATACTCTGAAAAATTCAGTTTTCCCGATGCAAAAAACTAATTATTCATTTAGATACTTTGCTGTAAATTGAGAAAACGAAAATCTATTCAAACACTTAAAGTTAAAACTAACAATCAAAATATTTTTGCGCTTCATTAGTCTGCAAAAATTTTGCGCAATTTAGTAAGCAATCATAAGACGTAAATAAACGTCATTTTTAAATTGTATTAGCGTTTTAGTGTCAATCTTTTTTTAAGGATACTTAAACATAGGATTTTCAGCAGATTCTCAATAATTAGCAAAAATGAGTAAAACCACAAATATAAACGTAAAATAATTTTTGCTAGCATTATTAGTCATATTTCATAGTTTATTTTCATTGTAAATGATTATAATTTCCGAACAATATTATATCTTTGGTTCCTCTTCAAAACCACGAATGCGTCACATTGGCAAGGTAATTAGCAGAATCGTTGTTTTAGAGTGGAGCAAACGATATATTGGTAACCTTCATGCTTATTTGTATTGTTAATACAGATCCTCTATTATGTATGCCTGTGGTAGTATTTGTGTTTCTAAATTGGGTAAACATTTCAAAGTTAGTAAAGAAAAAGAAAAGGGAAATATCTAACATAATTTTTTCAAAACATATAAATTATTTTATATTTCATTAATAGCCTTCTAAAGAAATCTATTGTGCTAAAAGTTTCATTAACATTCCCAACAAGATTCTTTCTCCCAAATCATGTTACATATCATTCCAATTTTTTTGCATTTTAAAAGTTCTTAATGGTTTTAATGGTTCTAACAGTTTTCACAGGGCAAGGTATTACAATCATAATAAAAAACCTGTAATTAATTTGTTTATTAAACTGATGTTAATACATTATTTAAAGAAATTGTCGGATTGATCCAACTCTAAGTTTTTAAATTAGTTTCACAGTTATTAGTTTTCTAAGTTTCACAGTTTTTAAACCGCAAGCAGCTCTCTAATTTTTTCATTACATCTTAGTTCTCATCTTATTTTTTTATTTTTTCCATATTCTAATTACATTATTTTTACAAGGAGAAACAAATTCAGTTAAATTTACCGTACTGTATTGAAATGAAATTTTGGGAGAAATATCCTAAATTTCGTATAATAAATCAAAACATTAGGTATTTAAATGATTCATTTGGTAATTTTTACACTCATAAGGAATCACTTCACCGGAAATTCTGTTTTTCAAAAACCTAGTTCTTATTGTCACACATTAACCCACTGGCGGTTAAGCAAATGGGTAAATTTGGGAGAATGTTTCTCCCCTATACACTATTCAACTATCTATTAACATGGAAAAACGGGTTTTGCTATGCAGAGAAGACAGCAGGTTCCGCATTTACTAAAACTTTATCTCTTATTTTAAAACCGTATTTTTTAGTTAATTTTACCAAAACGCTTTGTTAAAAAATACCGAGCTTTTTGGTGTTCCCATAGCGATATAAACACGGAAAATGTATCCATATTCTGGTAGTTTTGAGTATACTCTTTTTTTCTCAGTGTAAGAAAAAAAACATATTTTGAGTATCTTAAACACAAAATACAACATAATTTTTTCACTTAATCATAAAAGGTGTCCTTAAAAGTTGTTTTGCAAGGAAAATAAAAAAGGGTGGAGTAGAGTTCAGATGTCTCAAAACATAAAATTGCGAAGTAAGAGTACTCAGAGTAGACTTAGTTTTAAAATACATATGTTATCTCGTGAAAGTAATAAGTCGATCTTAAAGACTCAACAAATTAAATATTGTTTCGAAAAACATTAATATTTCTTTAAATCTACGAATTTGGAGAAATAATTGCATCTAGATGAAAATTAATGAATACTTCTCAATTTTTACGTGCTTTACGAGTCCAGATAATGTAGTAAAGTACCTCTTTTTTATATATTAAAAAAATTAAAACGCAGAAACATTTAACACTTGGAACATGAACATTTTAACGTTTAGCGCCATTTTCATAATGATCATAGAGGGCATCTGTTAAAGATGAAGAATGTTTAGCCTAACTATCAGACAATTGACAACGCTTAAAAATAAATGATTATAATTTCCGAACAATNTCGGTTGCTTCGGATTATCTGCATAATTTGAGGATGTTTATAGAGCCCATAAAGTTCAAAGTTGTACCGTGTTCGCCAACATCCCCCCTCTGGTTGCCTAACTATCAGACAATTAACAACAGTTAAAATATCTATAATAAAAGTATTATTTTGGCTAAAAACTACTCTTTCATAAGAAAATAAATATTTTAAAGAACTACCCATGAAAAATTCCTACTGAATCCTATGAATAATTTCTAATAAATACTATGAATAATTCCTAATAAATACTATGAATAATTCTCAACTCCTGTTTATTCTATGAGTTTCGTGAGATTTAAGTTTTAGAGAAACATATTAAATATTAAACAAAAAATAAATTATCTAATTTTTAAAATACCGTTTTTTCTTCTTTATTTACCGTTTTGTGAGATTTAAGTTTTAGAGAAATATACTAAATATTAAACAAAGAATAAATTATTTTATTTTTAAAATACCGTTTTTTCTTCTTTATCTTGTACTATTTTATTAAACAGAATAGAGATTCTGAATAGAGATGGGAAAACACTTAACCTAACAGTTATGAATGGCTGTTACGAACTTATAACCACGACGGTTATAAAAATATAGCATATTATTTACTAAAATTAGTTACGATGAAATAGCCTTTGAGAAACAAAATAAATAAAAAAAGAACTTTTAAGCATACTTTTTAATCATATTTAAAAGCTATCTGAAGATCTAGTTCCTCTTAGAGCTTTCGAAAAACTATCGAATTTTCTCCACCAATATTTCACATAGCAAAGCAAACTTTTTATCGCTGCTTTCTAGACTATACAATAGTGAAACAGATAATTAAATTTCTTTTATGATATTACTGTTTTCAATTTCATTTGCCAAAAATCAATTTAAAGCATCGATGAAAAAAAGCTATTTATTTGCAGACGTTCTTTCAGCGTGTTAAGGTGTAGGTATACCACTGACATACATCAATATCTGTCAACCATAAAATATGCGAATCGATTTATTCCTTAAGAATATCCACTTTACAATATCAAAGATGATTAGAACATTAAAAATGCATTTCTCATTCCTTTTAAGTCTCATCTCGATAAGTGAAAAGAATTGAATTGATTGGTGAATTCGGAGAAACAACCCTTTCGCGACGTGAAGGACGCTTGAAAATCGAATAAACACGCTTAGAATGCCCGCTGCATTTGTCAATAATATGTCACTTTTCCCGAGTGACGTAGGGTGGCGTTCTGCTTTGGGGCATATCTTTACAATAAATAGAACGTAAGAGTGACTGTGTAATTAGGATAAAAGCATCTAAGCACAGACGATTTCATTTTTTTTTTCACTATAGCCGTTCTACTTTTATATTATCGTTTGCTTTTTTTCAAAGGATAAAATATCAGACGATTCCCTATCGGATCACTGTCTTCTTTGAAAAACAATTGCGTGTTCTTTGTGAATCGTTGGGGAGATGAATTGTTTGCAGTTATTTATCGCACTCAAATGAATCAGAAACACTGAAAGTAAATGGAGTGGTGGTTTTATCTAATGAATAACTGTTCAGAAGTGGTTTCAATGAGCTTTTGGAGGGATTTATAGGAGATTATGTAGTTGCTTTTTATTTAAAAAAATATTTTCTCCTTGCACTCTGATTTTAATAAATTGCTTTTTAGTCGTTTGCAACATAGAAGAAATTAAAAGCTTAAGTCAAACTATTTTTTAAGAACATCACTGGTTTTCTAGAAACAAAATAGACGCGTATGCCTTTAATGTGAAGAATAATATACATGTGTTTAATTATTTTAAATGGTTTCTTGACATTGTTTTTAATTTTCAATTCTGTTTAACTAAAAAATATTAATCATGAAAAAATAATTCTCTTGATTTTATATTTTTAAGTGAAAAGCAAATACTTTTGAAATGCAAATGTTTGAAATGTAAACTACTATTTTAGTTTTATATACATTTAGTATATAATGTTTAAATTTTTTAAATTTTTTTTAAAATTATAAGTTCATATATTTTTTCATATTAAGCAGTTGGTGGGTGAAGGGAATATTAATAAGTTTGAAATTAATTACTAGTATTTAATAATAGGACTTCATATTCAATCATCTGACTGTTTCTTCATGTTACAGATCATCATTTACAATTACTATTTACTGAATTATTATGCACTACTTTGTAACATTACTTCATCGATTAAATTGCTATAGATTACTTTATAGCACTTCACTCAAAAGTGACCGTGTAAAATCGAGGTAAAATGTACTGGCATTCTCTGATAACCGTATCATTAAAATCCATTTTACCTCAAAATTCGTTTTTACTGTAAAATTTTATACTGCTAATTTTACTGTAGTATTTATTTAATTACATTAATTTAGCGATTCAATAGTAATTATCACTGTAAATATCACGATATATCAGAATTTTTGTTCCGTGAAATTCTCTTGTAATAATAGAATGCTACGTAAAAAATGGCTTCCTGAGTGTCAGTATTTTCAATGTAATTTGATCAGGATTTTTTTACAGTGTACTTCATCCACTAATTACTATACATCACTCTAAAATACTAATTCACTAAATAACAATAAATATATATGCACGAAATAAACTGTATCCATCACGCAGCTCTGTTATCAATAAATAAATGATAAATAAAACTTATACAAATGATAAAAATTATTCTATTTGTTCACTAAAAGACTTATACTATATGTTGTGCAATTTATGCAGCTCACTTGTAAAACCATTGATAAAAGTTGCTTACAATTATCCATTAATATACTTTCTAATGCATTTCAATATGTTTTAAAATATAAACAAATGTCTTGTCAGATACAACATTAATTGAGGGAAGGTTGTAAAGGAATGACTGAAGTCAGGTAAACAATTTCAATATTAATGGCGTCGAAGTAATTACTTAGAAGGAATTACTGGATTCCGAATAATCCTGTAGCGCTCTATCTCTTGGGGAAAGACCTGTTTCAGCATGTTTTACTCAGGGATCATTGTTGTTGAGGAGGCGGTATTTCAATTCATTTACTCAGAGAGAGAATTTTATATTAAATTTATTGTTTTATTTTGTTTGCTTCAGTGGTAAGTTGTTTAAACAATCTATACGACTAAGCTTGGCTTACTTCCAAAGCTTGATATTTGACGTTAGAACTCAGTTTTCTAATTGTTTCATTTATTTGGTCAAACCCAGTGCAATATATAACTAGTCATTTTTAATTTGTTTATTTATGAATTATATTACTAAAAATACATAATTAAATACCAATTTAGTATTTATTTATTTCATCATAGCGTATTAAACTTATTATTATGGCATTCCCTAAAACCTGTTTTAATATTAATTTTTCGTACACACGTACTTCTTACGCATATCTTGTTTATACTTACATTTTATACTTAGACAAATTCTGGATAAAATTACGCTATTAAGTACCGGCTCACAGGAAAGCCGGTACTTCTTACCGTAAAATAAATTTGTACCATGATACGATAATTTTGACAGTAAATGATGATAATTTTCACAGTAAAGATTTTTACAGTGAATTTACGGAATTTTTACAGTGATGATAATTTTTACAGTAAAGTACTGAAAAACTGATAGTTTTTACAGTAAAATCACTGAATCACTCTAATTATATAAATATTTGTAAAAATTAGAGTCTGATATTTCACGGTAAAATTGAGTTTGACGGATGATGCACCCAAAGCACCTTTACAACGTAATTTGATCCAGAATTTTTTACATCTCTTTGATTAAGTTATTATTTTTTACATGGTTCAATAATAGTTTTAAAATCATATCGATACAGAATTGTTTGTTTTGGTTAAATTTTACATTTTTAAGATGGGCTAAGAACTATTATAAAATTATTTCTATGAAGACATTAGTAACAACTGATTAAGATATTATTTCTAATATGGGCTAAGAACAATTTTAAAACAATGTCCATGTTGCTATTAGTAAAAATTTAATTAAAAGTTATTTTTAATTTGTGCTTATACCTGTTTTAAGATTATTTCTACGTAAATAATAAGGCTATTAATTGTATCATTAATTCTAATATGGTTCAAGAATGGCTTTTAAATTATTTTCATACAGCTTAGCAGTTTTCGGTAAAAATTTATATTGTTATAATGGTCTAAGTCTTAAATTTATTCAATGGACAAAAATTTACAAATTATATTACAAATTAATTTACAAATTAATATTAGAATTAAATTCTTTGAGCACCTCAAACATTTTGATGAATAAATAAATTGCTTTTGCAAAATTATGTTTTATTCTTATATTTTTGTAAGAAATAAAGTGTTGCATGATATTATTATTCAAAAACGATATGTTTAAGATACATATTTACTGATAAATAGTCACTGAAAAAATAATTTTTAAAGTAAGATTGTTGTAGGGATTAGGATATTGATAATTTTTCAAAACTGAAAAATTCCTTTATTTTTAATAACAAAAGTGAATAAAAATCTGATAATTGTCAAAAGTTCACTTTTTAAACAACATTTAGTTGAAAACTGAATATTGATAAAAATTTACTTTTTCAGCAATATTTAGTTGAAAACATATTATTGTTTATGTTCATTTTTAAAACAATATTTAGCTTAAAGCTTACTATCGTGAAGAGTTGAATTTTTAAGCAACATATAGTTGATAACTGAATATTGTCAAAATTTACTTTTAAAACAATAACGTGTTGAAAACTGAGTCATACTAGGAGTTCACTTTTTAAGCAATATTCAGTGTCAAACTGACTATTGTTAAAAGTTCACTTTCTAAACAATGTTCTTACTATTTAAATAATATATTTACTTTTTTGCAAGAAAATTATGATCACATTTTAGCAAATAATTACTGTATAAATCAAAGAAGAATTGTTGTTTGTAAGGATTGAACTATTAATCACAACGAAAAATAAGAATTATTTTTTCTCAGTAAACGACGTACAAATAAAAAGTATAGTCATATAATTCATAGCATACTTATGGCACCAATCTTTTCTTGAATGAGGATCGATAGAAGTAAAGAGGATTTAGGGTAAAACTAGGATATAAAATGATAATGAGGAAAAGCTCGTATAATGTTATTTGACGAAAATGTCACTAGAGTAACTATTGCATTCCATGAGTGCTTCTGGAACCGATACTGAATAGTAAATATTTCCATCAGCGAACATTATATACCATAAATGATTCTATTTTATTGCATTGGAATCATAAAGGCTTCTTTTTAAGAATTTTTTTTAGAAATAACAAGAAAATAAGATTACAGATGACTTTATTCTACATGATATAAGCTGAGAAGGCTTTTTTGATTTCTCTATCCTAAAGTTCTTATATTTATTGCGTAATTTTAAATTTCGGCATCATATTCCTAATTTTTGAAACGTTCAATATTCGCTCAATGCTGACAAAATTATTAATTATATATTAATAATAGTGCCGACCAGGTAGCTGGGTGGTTAGCGTGTCTGACTGCGGAGCCATTGGCCACGGGTTCGAATCCTGCTCAGGGCATGGATGTTTCTTTCGCTCTCTATGTTCTATGTCCTTTTCTCTTTGTGTGAATGTGACCCGCCCTATAAGCGGGTTTGTGGTTGTGCGACGTGGGCGACGTGGGCGACGTTGCTCCACCGCCGTGGCTTAGCCAAAGGTGCCCACTGGGTAACGAGAAGAGTGTAGCAGTTTTGTCATTTCTGTGGCCAATGGGACAAACTCCAAGTGCCCGCCATTAAAAAAAATATTAATAATAGTAATAATGTTGTAATATTCTTCTTTGCACGAAATAAAGCAATGGAAATAACGTACAACTAAAATAAGACTATTAAATGCTAAATTAGTCATATAATAGAGAAATTTTAATAAAATGATAAGAAAATAAATAAAATTTTATTATATAGTTTAATTATTTAAAAATCCAAATGATGATAACTAATACTTTGACAAGTATCTGCATCCGTGGAACAATTTAGCATTTCTTAGAACATTACTTTCGAGAATGTTTAAACATGCGTAAAGTTCACATTACTACAAGATAAAATCATATATTTTTTTATTGATGGGCTACGAAATAAATCCATAATATCTTTTTACAGTGCTGAAATTGCCTTTGGTGAGACTGGTTTCAGTTGAATCCCGGATAAGTTTGTTGATTTTTCATGAAAGCAAAATTGAACTTTCTTTAAGAATTAAAAACCTAAATTAAACTACTAACTTGACCTCACGAGATAAGTCCCCTTCTTCATTGATAGCAGCCTCATTAACAGTTCATCTTGTATATGCCAGACAGTAAGTCAAAGACTTATTTGTACCACGTAGTTTGCATATGTTTACATTGTGAGAATAAATAATGTAATAAGCTGATTATGAGCTATTTACATCAACTATTTTACACGCTAGCACAATAAATAATAGACAAAAATAAAGCTAAGAACTGTTGATATGTACCTGTTGCTGTTGCAACCCCATACACTTTTTGTCTGTACACATTTCTTCTGTTCCAAGCATAAGTATATTTTATGGCGGGATCAGCTTCAAATTGCTTTTCAAAAAGAATGCCTTCAATAGAGATCCTTAGATGGATTAGAATGAGGTCTTTAGGGATAACATCAGGTGTGAGCTGTAGCTGTATTGTAGATAGGTATCCACCAGCCCTACTACTATGGTAAACAAGGTGTAAATCTGTTCCAGGTATTGGCAAACTTTCTTGAATGACCTTTAAAATAAATTGAATTATTAACAAACAGCGGAATGACTATTTATGGACCAAACTTTGGTGGTTTTTCAAACAATAAACATTTACTTTGATTTATTATACATTTTTTACAAATTTTTTTACAAGACAACTAAGCTATTTGCAGTCATGAGCTACAAACGAAATTAGCCAAGAGTGATATTAATTTTCATTTACAAAAGATGAAATTTTGATGTTTCAAATTACAGTAGCAGTTCTGAACAAGTGTCACGATATCGTATGTTGCATTTATTGTATTAAAAGTTCATATTTACGGGCTTAAACGACTCTTTTATTACTGAAGATGTTAAAACAGAAAATTTATTTTTGTAGAGGGTTCCACCTTACAAAGAGCTTTTAGAATAATTTATATCGTTTATATGCATGATGTCCGTGGAAAAAAATAAGATTCAAGAAAGAATCCAGCCAGCTAAAAATGGATGATATGCTTCAGAAATATTTCTAGTTGTCCAAAAAATGGTTGACCAATTTACAAGTGGTCACTGTGTCAGAAACACAGAAGCAGATTGCGTATTACTGATTAGACCATTTCGAAAAAGGGCATTAAAAGGGAATGTGAAGTCGGTCTAATAAGATCCATTTGTTCATAAAAGAACAGAGATTATTCCGATTTTTTACGGCAGAAAGTAAGCGTAAGCGGACTTTTATTGTCGAGTATTTTCTTTTGAAGGAGAACATTGTCTAGGAAAAACGTTTACAAAACAAATGCTGAGAAGATCTTCGTGAAGAGCCTAGAATATTGGATCTGCCAAGTCTTTGTTAGGGCAAACAGCACGACCTTTCACGAACTCATAATTCTTGATTATGTCATGATAAGAGGTAATCGAAGAGTTGCGACTCGTCACATTTGAGCTGTATAGCATGAGTACAGAAATAGTGCTGTTACGATTTGCCATTAAAATGCTGTACAACTTCTTCTTAACGTGAATTTAAATTTAGTTTAAATACCCTTATGTGAAATCGTTAAACCATTATACTATATCGGGGGTTCGTCCTTTTACCTGTGCTTTTTAACCCTGTATTTCTGAAGCCATTACAAGTGTTCACTCTTTTTACAGGCGACTTTTATAGTTTCGATTTTTTTATCAAGTGTGTTATTGTTATGCAGTGTGAAAACTATCTTTAAGAAGAAATTCTACTATAGCAGGTGTATGCTATCTACGTGCAAAAATGTTGTGTGATTTATTTTATCGACAGATACTGCAAATAACAATGCAAGGCAATATGAGTCTTTCTGAAAAATACTCAAAATTATGGCAGTATAAGATAACAGGTAGCCTTATTGGTTTATAGCCAAGGTTTTATTCGGGTAACTTTAAATTATTGAAACCATATTTTTTGAGGGCATTTATGGTCCGACCTAATTTACTCTGATGACAGAAGTGAAGCTGACTGTTGATAAGTTATTTATGGAGTTTTAACACGTGGAGTCATCAGGCTAGTAGTGTATAGCCTGAGGTTATCTTATCATGATCACGGTTATTTTAGGTCTAGCTTGGTCACTGTCTTACACTTGATGACGTTCTCTTATGATCTAGAATATGTCTACTAGTATGTTATGATTTGAACCACGGAGATTCTAATTAACATAGAATCTCGCATGACCTTAAATGATACGGCTGAATGAAATAAAAAATATTCGAACAGATCTCGAAGAAAAAATTTAAATTTAAAAAGCTTCATTTCAGAAAATATATTAAAGAAATACACATTTATTCTAATGAAAATCTATAAAATGAAGTTTTAACAATAAAATGGGTGAAAAAGTTCTCTTTGGCTTTCCTCACCAAAATAAATTCGAAAAACATGTAAAAAATAAATTTAAAATTTAAGTAACGAAAAGTACACTTTATGCCATAAATTATTTAGAAAAATATATCTATGCTCAATTTTCAAATACAACTGCTTTGAAATAATGTATATTCTGTACTTTTGAAGTATACATTTTAAACACAGTGTAATATATTATTGATAATATGCTGAGACTGCAAAATAAAAAAAGAATTTTTTAACTTAAAGCTAATAAATAGTTTAAACTACTCAAGGCTCTAAAGTTTGCACTCGGGTTTTAAGAGACAGAGAGAGCTTTTAAAAGTTTTTAAGTAGTACTGCTTACTTTCGACTTTCAAGAATTTAAAGAAAACAACTTTTCCAAATTTACTTTAGGAAATATTGTTTTACAAAAATTTTCTCCTTGGCTCGTATTTTTTAAGAAATTCTCCCTTCCCCTTATTGCTGACCACTTTATTTTTGTCTCACAAGGAAACCAATTGTGAATCTCTGGAGGCAGCAAATCAAATCTTCCCATCGATCCGAATTTATGGACACTCCAGGAAGACCCCTTCCTATCCGGATAGGATTTGATGGAATCCCTGTTTTATAGACCACTTTTCTAAGATTTTATAAAAGTAGGTCACGTCGGCCCCTGTATCAGCATTGCATTCGAGATCACGGGGAATGTAAAGAAATACACTGTTGATCACCTTCCTCTTTTCAACTTTTGTCGCTCTTCATCTCTTAAAAAACACTCGTATTTCTTTAAAAAAAAAGTTTACGGTTGCTGATAAATTGCTTTGATTTAGAATGCATTTTTGTTTTGGGAATAAAAATTATCTAGCGGTTTAAGAGAGTTGAAAATTTTTCTGAAGAGAAATTCTGTATAAAGTTACATTTTAAATTCAATTAGTGTTTTGAAGATGGAAATTGAGAAATTTAATTATGAAGACCGCAATATAAAAGTAATTAGGTGGTACATACAAGTTAAAATTTTCATAGTAATGAATGAATTGTAGGACTAAATCCCCCCCCCCTTTTGATGCATATTATAAATCTTTTATAAAATTCGAAACTGTAAGAAATTTAATTGCAAGCCAAATGCTATGCAGTGTAAAAAATTTCTGTTCAAATTACTGTATAAAATATTGACATATTGGGTGCATCATCCATAAAATCCATTTTTACAGTAAAAGTAACCTTAGTTTTTACACTAATATAAATTTATTTAGAGTGATTTTACAGTAATTCATTGATTTAATGATTTTACAGTTATTACTATAAAAATTGCGGTATATCAGGCTTTTTATTCCGTAACATGTTCCGGAAAAATGGATTTAAAGGTGAAACGTATCAACACCCTAAGTGCGGAATTTGTGCCGAAATTTAATCCGGAAATTTTCAGTGTAGTGGCAGTTATGTTGTACATAAGAGTAGAAAGGTATCATAAAAATAAATAAATTATGGAGCTAAATTTGTTTTTTAATCATTGCATGTCATAAATCATTTATTATTTGGATACTGAGAAGTAAAATACAGTTCTCTTGGGCAAGTTAGGCACGATAAAACACAAAAAATAAAGCCCACAGGTAAAAATTACCTTAAAATGAATAGAAAAATATAATACACAAATAAAAAAAAACTTTACTTGTGTAGGCATACTTTTTTAACGTTAAAAAATGAGTTTTATACAATTTTAAATTTTTATAAATTGATATCCATATTTTTTAAAAAGCGCTCATCAAGCAAAGGGCATTTTCTTAAAACCGATTTTCAAGATGTTTCAAGTTTTTCAACCATGCGTTTTAAATTATATCCATGCCTGTCCAAAAGCGCTAAAGGCATTTTCTTAAATCCGATTTTTAAAATGTGTCAAAGTTTTGAACCACCCATTTTAAGTTATATCCATGTTAAGTTATAACTCGTCTTTTAAGCTACATTCTTTTTTTAAATAAATATTTCTAACAATGCTTATTTCTATTAAACACGCCACTTCGAGCTATTCCACACTTAAAAATTCACTGATCTGGCTTCTTTTGAGGATGAACTATTTTAGTGAGAAATATGACATTGCTTTTCTTTTCCTCTTACTTAAATTTTAATTTTGAACCATTCATGCGAGCGTTTTACCTCAAAAAATTCGAAAAACATTAATTAAAAGCGGCCATTATAGAATAACAAGAGTAAATTTTATATGTTAATACCTGTGATTCAGCTAGAACAGAACTTCTTTCGGGACAGCCTCCTTGAAAGCCATGTTTCCATGTTGCCAAAACAACTGGCTTCATTGTATCGTAATCGTGATCTGGACAAGTGACAGTCCTTGAATCATCTTCTCGGGATTTTTTACGCTCGTCGAGATACAAAGTTATTTTTTCCATAACTACTATCTCGTTCCACGGAACTCTGACGGTGATGGACTGCGGCATAAATGGCTCTCTCTGAAAATGGAGCTTGACAGCTCCTCCTCCATTAACCAATAAATCAAACCTAAAGCAGTAAAATAGTTTTAAGAATTACAGCAATATATTTAGCATTTAATATCAGTCCTTCAATTTTAAATTCTGGTGACTAAACTGTCCGGTGGTTAGATTATCCAATGTCTTTTTTTCTGTAAACTATGTCACAGCGTTAAAATATTCTTTAATTTTTCAAAAAAACTGTAATTTCTTTTTAACTTACATCAGATTAAAATTTAATACAGAGCAATAAAAAGTAAAGCATCTCATAAAATATTTTTAAAGGTATGATTTTTGTTTGGTCACAATAACGCCTCGCATTGGGGAAAAAGTATGAAAATAACTACCAGAATATGGTAAAATTCTGGTATTCTGAATATATCGGAACACCAAAAAGCTCGGAAATTTTTGCCGAAAAGCTTTGGTAATGATTTCGGTAAATTTAACAGTAAAATATGATTTTATAATAAGTGATAAATTTTGGCAAATGGAGCAAAATTCGCTAATTTTATCACGATACCTTGGAGCTTGGCATTAAAGCCATTTATTCGGTAAAATGTTCTTTTTAGTATTGTATTTCTTTATAAATGTGTGGTAATAAGGACTATAATTTTGAAAACCAGAATTTCCATTAAAACGTTACTATATTAAAGGAAAAATTACCAAAGAAATGGTTTAAATATCATATATTTTGGTTGTTATTACCTGAATTCTGATTGTTTTACTAGAAAAATCATTACATACATTACGATAATGTTTCCAGAATTTTTTTTCCGAATGAAAATTGAAAATTTGGTCTTCTAACATATGATTTTGCTACATCATACAAAGCCTTCAATAATTGTACAAAGCATAATTTCTTGACTTTCTAATTGCATAACAATGACCACTTTACTCACCAGACTTTAACTCAATGGTTAAATGAATTTTGAGACAAAGATTTTCAGCTTTTACACATAAAACTATATATGAGTTGCGACCCACAAGTGGAAACATTTTTATAGCTATTCGTTAAGATCAAAATGGTTACTTTAAAAATTCTAAAAATGTTGCAGGCAGTGATGCTTTTATGTTTAGTTGTGATAGTCTAATAGGGATTGAAGTTATAATAATGCAGGTGTTTAAATTATTTCTTGTTAATTTGTTAATTTTGAATATAACTTTTTTGTCTTAAAAAACGAAAGTGACATGAAACTGACTTTCTCCACAGAAACAAGCAGTTCGAAATTTTAATCATTAAATATTATTTCTTTTAAGTTTCACTTAATTTGCTCTATTATTAACTATTGTTGATTAATAACGTTGAAATAGAATCAACTAGACATGTAACTAGCAGTACAGAAACATTGATTTCAATTAATAGTTAATTATGATTGAATGTCTCGATAGTGTTTGCTGACCTAGGCCTGGTTTATTGATATGTATGCAAATTTCCATTTAATGAATTTCTGAGGAATACGCTACTATTTAATAACATCTATTGCAAATATCAGATGCCCCTATCGAGTTATATAGAAATTAACAAAGCTAAATTAATGAAAACTAAATAATTTTATCAAATGTTACAAAAGCTTGTTAGTTTAGCTTCATGTAATGTTAATAATTAATAAACATGTTGTTGAGGAAATATTCATTTTTAATTATGGATGAAAATATTAATCAGTATTTACTTTAATGGAAACAGCATTATCAATTTCGATCTTGCATTATATTAGTTCAAACTTGAATGAATTAATTTGAACTATTATTTTCGATTCTTGACAAGTTTTCAGAGAATTATATATTAATTTATGAATTAAAATTATAAGGAAGGATTTTGTACCTGTTAATGTTTTTCTTAAGTTTCATTTATATTTATAAGAAAATGTAATGAAAATTAACTTGAAATTTTCATTCTAGATTAATATTTTGAACGTAATGTCCATCATGTAACTAACATCTAAACTTGCTTTAATATATAATTAAAATGTATATGTCATAACTTTATGAACTATTTTTCAAGGAAAAAAATTAATAGAGAAAAAAAATGATAAAGAAAAAAAATTAAAAAAGAAAAAGAAAAACAATAAAGAAAAAATTAATAAAGAAAAAATTAATAAAGAAAAGGAATGTCCTCACTCTTAATGATTTTTTTTTTAGATTTATTGACAAAAATTAAGACAAAGTTGGATTAACATAACTGATTGACAATTACATTTAGCGAAGAAAAAGAAAAAAAGTTATAAAAATCTAATGAATTATTATTGAAAAAATAGGAATAAAAATTGTAAGCCAGTATAATCGTTACATAAAATGTTTTGATAACAGTACGTAGTCTCTATTTTTCTATTTCCTTCGATAATCAAACATATTTTGTCATTTTTAATTATGTCTTTCTAAATAGTGTCCATCAGACTTCGATAGCTTTTTTCTCCGAGTTTAAATATAAATTGCTCAAATATTTGTCTTCATTTTTTTCACTATTATTTTAAAGATATATATTATTTATATAATATGTTATTTGAATATGTATTTACTTGAAAAGAACAATCACATAAATTAAGGAAAGCTTCTTGTATCTACAATGTCGCTTTAGCTTTTTTAGAAATTTTATCAAACAAGTTTAAGATGCACTTCTAAGAATAACTTTTCTAAAGATATTTTATGCTACTTAAAAAAACTTGCGACATCAGTGAGAATAAGTTACATAAAAATCGAACTAAGATTGACAGCGACAAAATAAAATTCATAAATATATATTATCGTTTGCGGCCATAAGTTTGTGTCAGACTGTATGGCATCGCTCGTCAAAACGTTTTCCCGTCTCGCACATTCTACGCTTCAAATTTTTATTCCAACCAATGAGAAGAGAGCTTCGGACTGCTTTGTGAGTCTCTTGAGTTTAAAGTTGACTGGCACGGCTGAAGATTTTAAGTGACATTATATTTATCGTAGTATAAAAACTTAAATTATTATGCTAGAATTTGTTTTTTCATTTGGTTAACATTTTTGAACTCAAGGTTACAAAAAAATTCATGTTCGTGTTTATAGTGTGCACTATTTATGAAAATGCCAATGTTTAAATACTGACACTTCTAGTACGAAAACTATTAGTTATCGTTAATAAAATCAAAATGCATAGTATTTAATCAGTTCATTTGGTAATTTTTTCTCTCATATGGTAACGGTTTACTTTTTACTTCCCATTTAGTAAAAAATACGAAACTGAAAAATAACTTTAACCGTAGAAATTGTTTTCATGCCATGCTCTAACGTATCATGATACAATTACCAAATTTTACCTCATTTATCAGATTTTATCACGTATTATAAAACCATATTTTATTGTTAATTTTTACCAAATCAATACCAAAGCTCTTAGGTAAAATATCCGGTAGTTTGAATCATAATTTTTTTCTCAGTGTTGAATTTCATCCAATAAATTCTTTTTTTACACTCTTAGAAAATTAGTATAGTGTTTATGCAAACATATTTCCAATACAAAATAAAATTTTGGTTACGTACTTTAAAAGACAGCATCTACCTTAAATAAACTATATCAATACATATTTTTCTATTAAAAAGGGCATTGGACTTGGAAATACTTTTTTTATGTACTTGAAACCTAATATTTGGTTTATTCATAATACATATATGAGATATCCTATGTTTTCTATAGATAAATAATAAAAAAATTAAAAGATAAATATATAATAATAAAATAAAGAGTTAAAGATGTGCGTCTGCTAAAGACGTGTCTTAGAAATAATTTTATGTTGAAAAATATTCAGAAATAAAAATTTAAACTGTTAAGAAATTATTTTAAAAATAAGCACTTAATAAATTTCAAATGTTCAATAAATTTTATAAAACATGGCCCTCTTTAAAAAATATGTATCACTAATCACAAATTTTACAATCGTTTCCTGTTAAGTTTTCTGCTGATATCCTGTTAAATTTTTTCTAGATCTTATTTGGGATTTAAAATTTTAAAAGTGACTTTATAAAAAATTCAATTATGGAAAATCGGGTGCTTTTAATTATGTTCATTAGATTAAGTATCATTTAACATAACATCGAAATTTCAATATTTTTTTATGAGACTTGGCATTTAGGGTATTTTGTATCTATTTTTGAGCACAGTTAATGCATTGCCAGGTTGTAATTCTTAAACTTGAAAACACGATGCTACGGTTTATCTTGAAAGGAATGATTTTAAATTTAACTCCTTATTCAGATTGCAGTAAATTTGCTCCGTAAAGTTGAATAAGTTTTTTTAAGAAGTTATTTGAGACACAAAAGAATAATTTCGTAGCATCAACGCATATAATAAAATATTTAAAACGAAATTTAATTTTTAAGATTTTAAATGTACCTAATGTGTAAAAGAGTGGAAAAGAAGTAATACTTTTATAAGCATTTAATATAAATTGAATGCACAAAAGTATGTAGATAAGTAATATTTTATTTATGCAAAACAGATACACTGTATCGTAATAAAACTTGAGTGACTTTTATCTGTAAAGTGTAATAGTTTATTAATTTTTTAGTAGGTATCCAATGAGTAAAAGAGTACAAAAGAAGTAACGCATTTATAAACATATAATAGAAATTGAATGTTCAAAAATTTGCTGATAGATTATATTATATCTCTTTTATGAGAAACTGATGCATTGTATCATAACAAGACTGGATATACTTTTAATTATAAAACGTGCAATAGTTTAAAGGTATCCAATTCGTAATACAAAAGGAATAATGAGTTTATAAACATTTATGCAAACTGAATGTATAAAAATATGTAGATAGGTAATAATTTTTTTATTTACTTATTTTATTTTTCAAGAGCATTGTATTATAATAAAACTTGAGCCAGATTTATCTATAAAACGTGTAATAGTTTCAAAGGCAACCAATGAGTGAAAAAGTACCAAAGAACGATGCATTTAGAAAAATTAAATACGGATTGAATGGGCAAAAATTTGTAGATCGATCACATTTTCTCTTTTTATGCGAAAGTGATGCATTGTATCATAATGAAATTCGGGCCACTTTCATCCATAAAGCGGTAATAGTTAAAGCCTAATGTAATCTTTTCACGATGTTTAAAATTATGAGATATATTGAATTAAATCCTACCATCCAGTTTCTTGAGTTAGAGTTGATCCCGTCTTAGAAGAAGGATCGATGCCCACTCGAACTCCGACGACTCCACTTCCTGATTGGCTTACTACCTGTCCCCTTATGACACTGGTTCGACTAAAATTAGATGAGAGAAAATAAATTTGAGCGTCAAAGAAATAAAATTAATGTCAATTGAAATTAGTATTCATAATTATGAGCGGAAATTAAATTCGATGCAAAATGAGATCATACATATATGCTTTTGAAAACATTTTATGGTCTTTAAATGTTTTTTTTTTAACTTTATTTTTTATGCAAAGAACTTACTTGCTTGTTAATATGTCAAAAGAGAAAGAACACAATATTATTGATGTGGATACAGAGAAAATTAAATGAAAGCATTTTGAAACCTTTTATGCCTTTAAAATGCGTAAAAAGCTATTTGGTTAAAACGTCAAAAAAAAGAGAAAACACTTTGCTTGTTTTATTTATTTTAAAAATGATTTACTCGAATACTGCTGCATTCTTGAAGATTATCAGGTGTTTAATGGAGAGCAAATCGAGAGTAACAAAACTGCGAGTTATATATGGAAGCTATTTATAAAAGACACTATTCTATATCATTGACGCTATTTCTATAACATTGTCATTTAGTAATGACAACGGTATAGAAGATGGTAAATTATTATAATTTAAAACAAAATATAACACCTTAAGAATTTTCGTTTAATATTATTAATACCATACGAACTCAAGGTGCAAAAAAATTAAGCTTTTTTTAATTCACGAAACTACTATTTACTTTTTCTGTTTTACAAACCATTTTCTATATTTTTAATAACTATCCATTTCATAAATTTTATATGTATGACTATCTACGAGAGATTGTTTGAATACGCTTGTACATTTTGAAAAAAAGTGGTGACACATGGTAGGGTCATTAATAAATATTTTAGCCAAATGTTTTGCGGATAATGCTATAATAAATCTTAATTGCCTCAAAAAATGTTAAGTTTTTTAACTTAAAAATATATATTCAACGAGAAAATGCACCATTTTCTACTCATTTCATTTAATAATATAACATAATTTTAAAAGAAAAAAGAAACAAATTCTCTATCTTTTTTTCCATCTTTTGCTCAGCTATATATTTCTGTTGAAGATATCATCTTCTTTAAACTTCAAATTCAAAAAATTTATGTAGTTAATAGAAATTTCAGACTGTATGAGAGAGCATATTTTTTCTACCCGCTTTTAAAAAATCATTCATAACAAGGGTAATGCTTATCTTGTTTTACGATCTCTTTTAAAATAAACCATGTCTCAGTAGATCTAACTAACCTTAAAATATTGTTGTAAAAACGTTATGTAGTTACTAGAAAACAACAAATCTGAACGAATGGTATAAATAGTTGTGGAACAAAAATATATTAAATCTTGGGCGTTTAAAACTCATTACTCTCTTTCCAAACTTGATGGAAAACACCTGTTTCGGGTGTTACAGTTGAATGAAACGAAATGAAAACACTAACTAAAGGATTTACATTTTAAGTACTAGATTTAAAATCCATCAGAACTAGAAAGTAAGATCTTTACAGCCGAAAAAACCATTTTTTAAAATAGAACATTTCTGAAATAAGATAAATTCTTTTCCTCCCCCCTCTCACAAAACATTTTTTTATTTTTATTTCTCTTGTGCATTAACGACAAGCATAAAATATTGATGAGTTTTTTGAGGCGTCTCACAGAATATACAAGATGGCGGATTTTTAAAATGCCAGGATTTTTCGAATTCAGAAATGAATAAATAAGTAAGCAGCTGCGGAAGAATTTTTATATGCGTTTTATATGAGGAACAGAAGGGCATGCTTACCTTTTTTTGTAGAGATTCCAAAACATGCTGCAAGAAATGAAAAAAAAGGGAAAATCAATTTATACAGCCGACACTCTTGATTAAATTGCTGAATAAAATATGTAGTGCATATCTATGTCTGCGATGCAGAGTACTTGCAGAAGAGCTTATGAACTAATATGAATTTTGGTTATGTGAAGCTAAGAAAATATGAAAAAAAAAATTAAGTCTTACTTTGGGGAAATATAATATACTAATTGCTTTCTGGAATTCAATATAAGAAGTAGTTTGTTGAAAAAACTACATTATGTTTGTAGTTACGTATTAATGCATCCTAACTAATAAAATTTTTAATGCACAATTTCTTTGAAAAAATATGCATAAAAAATGTGCTGTAATTTATTTATTCAAATAGTCTATATGAAATTTGTAAATATGAGCAAAAACCTGGAAGATAGCCCATAATGTGGAGGAAAGTGCGCAAATATGAAGAACATTTATTTAAGTTAAGTGACAGCATTTTAATATTTGTAGATAATTACGATAAATTTCCTTTCTTGCAATTTGTAAGCTGAGCTAGTTTTGTTTTTTGGAAGATTGTAATTAGAAAAAGCTTTAGTCCATTGATTTGCGCACAAAGAATATAAAATTAGAGTCAAACAAAACACGAGCCTTTTTTAGTATTAAGACATTTTGATTCTGTCCTCTTCATTGAATTTAAATGCTAATTTGAATAGTGATTATTACTACATTATCATTTGTAGTTATATTTTAATGTATCCTAATAGATAAAATTTTTAATGAACGAAATATTTGGAAAGATATGCATATGAAATGAGTTGTAATTAATTTATTTATATTGTCTATATAAAAAGTTATAATTATTAGCAAAACCTGTAAAATAGCCCATAAGTACGCAAATATTAAGAATATGTATTTAAGTAAAATGATAGCATTTTATTGTTATTGTAGATAATTAGTTTAAATTGTATTTTTCTGCAATCTTTAAGCTTAAACTACTTTTATGTTTTGGAAGATTGGAATTAAAAAACTTTTATCCGTTGATTCACGCAGAAGGAATATAAAATTCGAGTCAAGCAAAATGAAGTATTTTTTTGCAGTATTAAAAAATTTTGGTTTAGTAATCTTCTGCGCATTTAAAAGCCAATATGAATATCAGGTAATTATCTTTTAATATGTTGTTTTAAGTAAAAAATTAATTCAAACATTGTTGGAAAGTTTTTTAAAATAAATTTAATGCTCTAACATCTTTTGGAATAAGCGGGTAAAGATTCATGTTAAGCATAGGTAAATTATAGCATATTAAATTGTTTTATTGTTCAAAAAAATAGTCAAAAGGTTTCCCATATATAAAATTCTAGCTTTTGACACATCTGCAAACATTGAGCTGTACATCGTTAGTTTTGGCAATCGATTTGTCACGAGATTGCGAAATTTTAGATGAAACACGAACACTCTAACATCATCGAAACTTTTTTCTTAGTCGCGTGCCATCTCGGTGCATTCTTCTTCGCTATATTGACTGTTAGGCAAGTGCTACAGTTAAACACAATAACAGTCAAATCACAGTTTTCAGTTTTCACAATAACAGTCAAATTTAACAGCAAATAATAAGTAAAGACCACCCAACAGAAGACCGTATAGGTTCCTTTTCATTCACTTTATCTTTACTACCAATTTTAAATTTTTCATGGTTTTTAAAAGTGATGACATTTTATATTAATTATTCTGTAATCTACTTCTTAGAGAGGTAACTTTTATAAAATTAATAGTAATCTTTTGAAGTACGCAGTCTATATATTCAAGTAGCTGTAAGGAGTTACAAAAATATAATTAATTAAGAAAAACTCAGAATATCATTAGACTGAATTCCTTATGGTCTAATGGAAAATTACACGCTAATAACTCATCTTTTTTTTTATCAACTTTTACACATAAAATTACACGCTAATAACTCATCTTTTTTTTCATCAACTTTTAATCTTTTTTATTTAGTACTTTTACTTTTCTGTAGTTTGGTAGTGTTTAGTCACGTGCAAACGGGTGAAACCCTTATCCGCAAACTCCTTCGGGGGTAGGTCGGTTACTATTGGTCTTATGGTCTAATGGAAAATAAGATATTCGAAGTATTTTATGGCAAGGAAACTTTTCAAATGTATATGACGAACAATAAAACACAGATAAGCATTCAAACCGGGAGGCTAATTAAGTTATTATCTAACTGAACTAAAAAAAATATATCATTTTTGTGCTTGAATCTTTATGATTTGTACATTTTGTGCTTGTTTGTCGTTCTAGATAACAATGCAAGTTTTTTTTTCAGAAATAGCAAATTAACTTTGGACCGATTTTAAATCAAACAATATTTTAAAAGTATTTTGTATTAACTTTGAGTAAAAATTCAGAAATGATTTACTTTCTCCATTTTTTGAGTAGGTTGTTAATGATGCAGAAGTAAATGCAATAGAAGAAAATAAGTAAAACTTAAATAAACGGAAACATTCAATCCAAGATTGTATGCAGCATCCCCCTTCCCGCCTGAGCATCATTCGTTTGAAGGATTGTTCTGTAATTGCCCCCTTAGAACGATTCATCAAAAACGTTTCCGTTACAATTTGTTTCATTGATTATTGCTCCTTTCCAACTGACTGAATAACATTATGTGTTCTTATTTCCTTGGATAAAAAACATAAATGACACACAACAAAATTATCTTTTTTCTTTTTCGAATTTTTCCGACTTTTTACAAGTTTTATGAGATTAAATATTGACCGACTTCATGAGGACTACCATATGAAATATAATTATAATTAAAATAAATAAATAAATAAAGCATTCCAAAATAATCTGTAGCAGGGTTTCTTAAAGTTACTCTAAAAAAGATGAGTTTTTCAAAATTGAGCAAAATTCTGTCAATATAGTTTTAGCACAAATAATGTGGAATTTGAAAACCCCATGTAAGGATTATTGAGTATAGTGACCTATAAGTTGAAACACCATATACTCATTGGTCAGTAGAATGCATAGTCTCTCAGAAATCAATGTAAGATAGATTAAATACATATGTAAGAAAGATGAGACAGATTGCCGGAACGATTCGAACTAAGAACCTCCGGAATCGTATATATAGTAGAATGCTTAAAATACCAAAGTTGTACATCCCACTCCAAGGAGAGTCAGGAAGCTTTATATAGTGCCGTCACATTGACACATCCCGTCATACTATCTTCCATTTTCAATTTCACAAGGGGCTGCAATTTAGAAAATAATGTCCCAATAGCTTAGTCAGGAGATCGATAATTTTAATTTGTTTTGCTTTTTTCTCTGTATCTTTAAAACGTTAAGGTGAAAGTGTCATTGTGGCGGTTCTATATAAATTTTTCCGATTTTCCCTGGACTTTACAACTATGAGTGTTAGAGCATCTTACTAAGAACCTGGAGGTCCTTTGTGCGAATCCTACCGGCAGCCATAGAACATCTTTTTCTCACATTTCTCCCTTCACATCACTTTTGAGACGACGCATTATCTCAAAAATAAGTATACACGGATTCAATTTTAATGTCAAAATACTCAGCGATAGATAAATGTTATTTTCCAATTCGACTATATTCGTTTCGACGATATTTTGATAAACTTTTGGGTAATTAGAGATTGATGTATATAAAATAAAAAAAAAACATAAAATTATTATCAACAGAAAAAATAATTGCTGAAAAATAATGTAAAAGGTTCAAATAATGTTTACATATTTGGATATTTTTATTGCTTTGATGTTGAAAGTTTTTCAGTAAAATTTATTGGAACTTAAATTAAGAATTTAAATAAAGTTGAATTTAAGTATTTGAGGATTTGATTTACAATCTTCTGCTTTTATTATCGATCCTTCGCTTTTTCCTTAATCGTTTCCACTATCCAAAGCAAATGTTTTATATAAATGTCTCACATTTCCAATCCATATTTAATGATTTGGAAAAATATGGCATATATATATATATATATATATATAATATATTTTATGGCAAGGAAACTTTTCAAATGTATATGACGAACAATAAAACACAGATAAGCATTCAAACCGGGAGGCTAATTAAGTTATTATCTAACTGAACTAAAAAAAATATATCATTTTTGTGCTTGAATCTTTATGATTTGTACATTTTGNTATATATATATATATATATATATATATATGATTGTAGACCTATAAATAATCTCTTTGGATCTAGCGTGCTCAGTTTAGGAACACTTAGTAAAAATATTATAAAGTTGTAAGAATATAATTATTTTTTTCTGAGCATTAACTTTTTTGGAAACCACTCTTCTTTAAACAACACAGGGCTGAAATATATCACTTCATTTAGAATGAGGAATAAACTTTTTTGCAGGTGCTGATGTTGCAGGTGCTGGCCAAAATCTTCATCCAAAATTTTTTGTTCTTAATGTGTAAAATAGTTGGATAACTTTAAAGACACTTAAATTTTTTGTAGAAGTTTTTGCATCAAATTTAATGATAAATTCAATTTAAAAAATAATGAGACCTTTCTGTGATAAAACATTTACATACAAATATTTTCTTCATAAGCATTTCTGCTACATTTAAATATTGCAATAAAATTTTACACTTATAGAATAGATTACATTTATCATTTAAAAATCTCATTCCAGTTTTTGTATAATAATACAAAGCTATCCATAATTCTCCATTTGGTTTCAGAAGGCTCTAGTGAAAAAAAAATGGAGAAGAAAAATAATATTTCTCATAATACAGAAACATTTCAAGTTTGTTTACAAGGTTTCTATTTATGGACACTAGCTAATACGGCATAGATAAAAGCGATAATCCAGTTTCTGTCAGATTCTATTCAAAATGAAACTGTAATCAATATTGACAACAGTCACCTTTTCAAAAAGTTCTTCTAAATAACGTGGAAAAAGTGTGAATTAGGTTCACGTGCGAAAGTCATACAGTGATTTACCCGTTGACTACCCGGACATTGGCTAAAATTGTAAGTCGTCTACAGAAGCTTACCCCATTTAACGGTAAAGTCTCGACTAGTGTGATGCGTCCGTTGGATGAGTGTTGCTATCTTAAGCTAAACTTGAAATGTTTCTGTATTTATTTAAAACTTTATTTTTGCTATATTCGTTTTAATATTTTACTTTGGGCTTCTGAAACCCGAGAAAAAATTCTGAATAACTCTTTATTTAAGTGTTGCAATTTTGAAATACAGTATGATTTGGCTAAGGTAGCTATTTTCAAACTTGTTTAACGCTGTACCTGCCATTGATAGCAATCTTCCTGGATGCACCACTTCTCAATGATTCTTCTTCAATCAAAAATTGCATTCTTTCGAAAAACGAAGCTGTGATGGCGGGTGGTTGCTTCCTTAGTAAGATGTCCAGTGGGTCAGCAGCTTTATTGCAAAGACTGTGATTTTTACATTTCTCTACCAGACAGCACTCACTGTCTGCACAATCTACCAGACCATCTACGAGAAAAAAAATAGGTAGCATTAATTTTACATGAATTTACGCATAAAAAATTAGGTTAATTAAAATTTAACGTTTTAATATCAAAATTATGTAACATTAAAGTTTAAAAATATTGCGAAACATGTTTAGTTGTTAAATAATTTTAATATTTTATTTTTGAAAAAAAAAGTTTTGTTTAGGAAATGTTTGGTAAACTAGATAAGTTTTTTTTCTTCATACTTTTTTAAATAAATACCTATATTGAAAAATGATCCATGGTGGATGTCACAAGACATTTTGTGCTTCAGAGTGCAATATAGAATACTGGTCAAATAGTTGATACTTTTAATTTTTTCAAGGAGAGTTTATAGTTAGACTCTATAATTTACCTCAACATTTTAAAAAACAATTAGAAACTAAAAAAAAAACAATTAAAAAAATAAATTGGAAAGGGCAATTGCTCCCAAGGACTAAGTTTTGAGGATCTCTATGGTTTCGTTATATACCATGAAACAAAACAAATAGTTTCAGATGCAAAAGCAGAATGAAGTGGCATTTAGATGAACACATTTTTGAAAAAAATCTGAAATTTAAAACTTACGAAAATATATTCTATAAAAAATGAATAAGGGGAAAGATAAATAAAGAAGTCTCATGCCAACTCTACCTCAAAAGTGAAAAAGACTAGGTATTTGAACGATAACAAAATAATTTATAATTACGTTTTACAATGAACACTCTATAATTCACTAATTACAATGAATTTTTCTGTATTAAGAAAAAATAATTACATTTAATTTAAAAGGATGCTACGAATATGAAGTCTTTTCCCAATTTTTATTTAAAAATGCAATCTCTTCGTAACTGTGCTCTATGTCGGAAATATTTCTTAGATTTCTTTTTATTTTACTTCCCTCTGTCTCATACCATAGAACATCTTTTAAGCATTGTTAGTACGTTATCATATTATATTTAAAGTCTAAAATCAGCTTACCAAAAAAAAATATTCTTTCACATTTTTTTTAAATAGAACTTGTAGCAATATTAAATTTAGAAATTTTTATTTTTTTAATTATTCTTCGTTTAATCTCTATGCTATAGAAAATCTTTTTCCGCATAAATAGATTATTATTAATAAAGTATACTACATTTCAGCTCAATTCACTGTTATATTCAGCATTTCGTTTAAAAAAAACAATATTTTTAAAAATGGCTCAACTATTTTTAAAAATGACTTAAATATTTTTACAATGCTGAACTTTAGCAAACAATAATTCACTTTATGACTTCAATAAAAGTAATTTTTTTTATTTATTTTAATAAGGCGTAGTTTGTTAAATATGTGAAAAATATATATAGTTTGATATAATGAAAAGAAAAAGGTTGAATAGTAAAATTTTGTTAGTCTTTTATGAATATGATATTTTGCATGCATGTACAATATGATGAAATGGTTAGAGTTGACTCTAAATGCTCTAATGCAAATGCTCGAAATGCAAATCATGACTCTAAATGTAAATACTTATAAAAATTAAATAATGGTTCGCATATAAAATAATCTAAACAGGTGTTTGTTATTATAACAATATGTAAGCTTTTCAAATCTACCATTTTAGTTTAACATTCTGCAATATACTTAACATGAATGACTAATACATTGAATTATGCAACAATTTATTATACGAACGTGTTATTAATTTAAATAATCACTTGACTATTTCTTATGTTAATAATTACATGCATTTAATGTATTAATAAATATTTATTTTATTTTTTTCAAGAATTTTTGTCGTATAGAAGTCATTTATTTATTCACAATATTAAATTTTTAGATTAGTTTCAGGAAAAAAAATTTCCAATTATATTAAAATTAATTTATATTATTAAATTGATTTTTTTTTATGTTATGAATGTTAAGAAATGACTCTAAATGCAAATACTAATAAAATATTTATGCTGGAAATATCTTATGTTTCAAATTAATCATTTTTTTAAAAAGTATAATAATATGCTATTGTTTTGTAACCACCAGGTTTATCATATCAAAAGCAGCCTATGTAAAGCATATTAGAACAAACCATTGTCGTTGTCGACATTGTCATCACATTTCTTTTCGAGTGCTATAGAACAGTCGGGACCATCCCAATGTTGATCACAGAAGCACATCCATTCTTCATCTTCTCCTATAATGCATTCACCGTGGTTGTTGCAATTTTTAGGACATCCCTCTGAAAAAGAAAAGAGTTTCTTGAGATTGAAGAGGTTATTGAGATTGATTTGTTTCAAAAATTACAATTGTCTATTTTTGTAAATTATGCGTGCAATTTTGATTATAGTAGATAAATTTCTTTAAAAATTATTTTTGAATATGCATAATTGAATCCGTTTAATTATAAAAATATTAAAAAAATTTTAAAATTAAAAAAATAAATTAAAAAAATTAAATAATTAAATTTTTAAAAAAATTAAAAATAAATAAATAATTTAAAAATCATTGAATCGCGTAAAATACAAATAATCTTTGAATCATCTATTATTAAATTTTGTATATGTACTCCTAAACATTGCAAACATACACATTCTTGTACTGATATTTTTGATAAACAATAAAATACTGTTTTATAATTTACACTTAGTTGCATTTTATAAAGGTTTTATAGAGATAAAAATAGATCTCTTGCTCCTAAGTAAATTGCAGCAAGCCAGATATTTCCTTCAAAATGCGGTTTTTCAATATTTTTTCAGTTCGTTGCTCACTTTATACCACTTGGCATTAAATTAATCATTATAAGTTGAAACAAATTTCAATCATTTAATCATTGTCCGAAAATTGCAAGAAAATTTTTTCCTAATTTCGAAGCATAAATACCACGCATTGATATTATTTATTGCATATTAATATTATTTATAGTTACTTCTCATTAATATTATTTATTGCACGCAATATTAAAAGATTACTTATCATTCAATATTCAAACAAATGATTAAAATAAACCATTTTCATACTTTCAAAACATAGAATAGATTCACCTTTATTTGCATTCAACAACCAAAATCTAAATTTAATTCCTTACTTGTCAATTGACAATTATTTATTAATTTGTGAAATTACTTTTATGTTATTTATTTCAATATTCAATTTAAAAAATTTATTTATCTTTTGAGAAAATATTTTATAGTAGTTTTTATTTTTGTATCAATATTTTAAGTATTCTTCTAAATCTCGATTTTTACCTTTTCCTTTGAAAAAAAAAGTCTCATTCTAAAAGTTTTTGGTTGTAATAGTTGTAATAGTTACAAAAATAGTTTTGGGGAACACATCTTTCACGCTGAATAACAAAATAAAATTAAATCTTCAACATATTGTATAAGGAATTCAAAACCATTTTGTAAATTTATGATATACATAAAAAGTGTCTCTAGAAAAAGGCCTTAAATATACTCTAACATTTTTCCAGAGATGAATATTTGATGGTTATGACTTTTAACGTACTAGTATATGACTTCCGCTCTAAACTCAACATAAACTTCTTTTTGTCGACAAATCTATATTCTGCTCTTTAACATTTACTGAATGTTGAATGGGAAATCTATTATTGCCTTGACATTTAAAATGACAGACTAACTATTCCACAATCATTATTCAAAATGGTGTTTGGTTTAATAAATGGTGTTTTTTAGTACAAAATTCTTGCTTCTATATTATAAAAAATCATTTATAAGAAAAAAAATAATTGGTTTTCTATTAAAAATACTCTTTATTAATTCATTTTTAAACCTAAGCAATTTAGTTCAATTTTAAAACTAAGCAATAGCTGATAAAAATAAAAAACAGATAATTGTACTGTCATATAATCAAATGATTCACGTCAAAACTTTTGCTTTAAATGATGTCAATATAATCATCAAAATTAAAAAAAGGTTAAATTTGTTCCGTATATGAATAAAGCTAAATCAAAGTGGAAAAAGAACAAATAATATTTATAAAGAAATAATTGGCATATAATACTAACATATATAGGATTATATACGGTAGTAGTAAATAGAAGATTTTAATACTTTATACAGTGAACGGATTTATGGATTTTTGAATTTGGATTCAGATCTGTGTTTTGCTGTTTAACATTTACTGAATGCTGAATGGGAAATCTGTTATTGCTCTGACATTTAAAATGTCAGGCTAACTATTCTTAAATTATTGTTCAAAATGGTATTTAGTTTCATAAATGGTGTTTTTTTGTTCATATTAAGAGTTTTTAGATTTTTTGTTGTTGTGCATTGAGATTTAAAATTTTCCAGAAGGGAATCATTCGTGAAGAAAAAAAATGTTTCTTTTAAAAGAAAAAAAATCTTTATCTGTTAAATTTATTTTAGAACCTGATCAATATTTGATAATAATATATAGCAGATAAACGTGTTATTATATAATAAATGGATTCATGTGAAAATGTTTATTTTAGATGAAGTCAATACATTTATAAAATTAAAAAAGCGTTATCTTTGTACCATATATGAATAAATCTAAACCGGCGTAGAAAGAGGGCAAAAAATATTTATAAAGAAATAACTGGCATATAATATTAATAACCCATGTCTGCTTAGTGCTATTGTAGATAGCCGTAAATCGAAGCTAATAGTAGGGGAGAGTGGGGTCAATTGTAACATTTTTTACTTAACTATTTTTAACTAACAAAAAATCCAATATATTATCAGTATTAATTGACAGACGAGTAAAGTAGACTATTCTCTACTAGAAAAAAAAATAAATACCTTATTTTAAATGTTATTATATTAGTAATTAACAATTTTCGACAGTCGTGCACTTGTTACAATTGTCCCCACTTACGGGGTCAATTGTAACAGTTCATAAATTCAACTAAAACATAGTTAATTATACATATTATCATAGTTGTGATATATTTTTTTATTGATCAAAATAGTAGTGATATTTTAGGAGTAAAAATAATAAAGAGCAGAGACCTAAAGGGTTAAACTTTTAACTTTAAGGGGTTAAAAATTTTAATGTATGCTGTGAAAGGTGACAAATAAAACAATGCACATGCAACATAATATAAATGATATAGGAAACTATTGGTGGTTCTTAAAGAGTTAAGTAATGGTTTGTAAGCATAAGATTATTTATTTTCAGCTGTTACAATCGTCCCTTTACTTATTGTTACAATTGTCCCCAAGACGCCATTTCAGCTTCATTTGTTAAAAACAATGCTAGTTAATTAACTAAACTAATCTTTATTTCTGAAATGTTAATTAAGGTGTCCACTTACATATTCGGTTAATAATTTTTATTTATTTGAACAAAATTACTTTGTTGCAATATAATATTCTAATACCAAAAAAATTACTTGCGTAGCGTGAAAATATCTTTTGTGATGTAACTCTTTCAAAAGTACCTAGAAATGGTTGCCAGCAGGGGTGTACATGTAGATTTATTAAATACACCTTGTGCGCCACCTAAGAACCAAATCTAAAACCCGACACTCGAAATTTTTGCTCTGTTACAATCGTACCCTGTTACAATTGACCCCACTCTCCCCTACTATTATATAGTGAACAGATTTATTTAATAATATTTTGCTTTTGATAAAGTCAATAAAATTATCAGAAATAAGAAAACATTAACTTTGCTGTATATAAATAAAGCTAAGAGTCACAGAAGGAAGCGCACAATCGTTTTGGTACTGTAATAAAGCACTACTTCAGTATCAAAACAAAAAAAGGAAGAAGGAAACATAGAGATGCAGAAGAATTTTTCAAACAAGTTATACAACAAGGTATGCAGGGTATTCATCAATAGGATAGGAAAACAATATAGGTAGATAACTTCAAAGGCAATGATAATATTGGGGATGTAGAGTAAAAATCTCAGATCTATCTCGTTTTATGCATGTGTTAATACAAATTAATCTTAAGAAAAAAATTATACACTTTGAAAGAATGCTGCATTTTGAGAAAGATTGCTTTTGCCTGACAAAAAAAGTTTGTAAAATTCTTCGAATTAACCTTTTGCATTATTTTTTAATGAATAGAATATTAATTTGAGTTTTAAATATTACTGAGAGAAACAAAATGGTTTCTGAAAATTAGTTAGAGAGCGACAAATTGTTATAATTTAAACCATGATAATCTTAAAAATAAACTTTTAGTCTATCAGAATTGAAGACGAATTTTAAATTTGGCAAAATTGATTTGTACTTAATTACTTATATGCGAAGATTTTAATCTAATTTAATTTGTACGCTCACCGTAAGAGATAATTAAGGAAAGCTATTGCAGGACTAAATGTAGAAGTCATTGAATTTTAATATATGTTAGGTTTTGTGTTAATTTATTTCTTCTATTACAACTTATTTACCATATACTAATCAGACTGATTTAATTAAACTTAACTATAGATTAGAATTTAAGAACTATTCATTATATTTGTTCAGATAACCATCGGTATAGTTCAAAGTAGTTAGTCAAAGTTCTTGTAGTTAGCGAGTTTCAGTTTATTTAAGCTAAAAGTAGGCTAAGTTTCGAAATAGTACACTGAATAAAGCTTGGTGATAGGAAATGAGATGAAGAATATATTTTGAGCACTTTATTTGAGAATCAGATTTTGAAATTTATATTTTAAAGCAATATTAAAACTTTATGTACGAATGAATGCGGTTGGTGAGACAGACTGCTTTTTAAATATGTATATTTTTGAAACTATTTCAAATATTATACTTAAGGGTACATGAAGTTAAATAAGAGTAACGCAGGCATTTTTTTTAATAACAAATGTTCAATGTGTCATGCTTTTCTTACACGACGAGCATTCAATGTGTAATAAAACGTCAATTGTGTGTTGATTCCACTTTTTCTTTTAGTTTCAAATTGTGAATGGTCCCTACAACTGCATAAATGAGTTCTTTTTTTTCTTGTTGTGTTTTTCCCATCTGTGTTAAAAAGCAGTAGCGGCAAATTAATTAGGGTAAATTTCTGGGCACCTGCATTCACGATACACTATTTTCGAGCCCTCTATGCTTAAAGCACTGAAAGAACACTCATGCAGCACTAGGAACGATTTGCAACGTGAAACTACAATATGTATGAAACGGACCTGATTACACATTAGATGTTTGCCGGTTAACAATAGTAGAAGAAAGTTTGTATCTAGAAAAATGCATAGTTTATTTCCCCTTGATTATGTGCTTTACATAATATTGTGGGGCATTTTCGATATCATAATGTCTTGGAATATGTTAATAAGCGTGTGTTAAAATATAACATGCCTTTCGTTCGATATCTTTAATACATGTATCGATAATAGTATCTGCGAAATGTGTTCGAAAATATAATTTGAGTTAAGAAAATATAAATATTTTGAATTCTAGTAATTTATTTGGGATCACTGAGTACCGTGTTTTTCGATCGAATTCATATTTATATGTATCATACAATATAGTTTGTTGCTAAAAGTCTGGATGATGTCACGATTTTTATATATTTCAAATTTTTTTTATTTTTCCTAATTAAGTCTTCAGGACTAAATGTCAATGTTTATGAATGCTATCTTCATGATTGGTTTTCAGTTTATTTTAACAATTTCATGATTGCTTCTGATTGTGAGTAAGCACACAAAACTAGAGTCAACAACTGGTAGTGTTGTTCTCTTATCAATGACAGTTCAATTTAAAGACTCACTGTAATTATGTAACAATAAAAGTGACTAACTTAAAATGTAGAAAATCAGTGTATTCTTATCTTGCAATCACGAAACTATCTTAAAAATGCCATTTCTTTGAATAAATGTTTCAATATTTTTAATTACGTTTTAAATGCACACTTAACTTACTGAAGCTTGAATTTAAAATTTCAGATGAAATTTCCAACATTGTAAAAAGAAATTAAAATTAAGAACGTTTAATTGGAACACATAGAGACTGCATCCTTCTGTGCAATTCCCTCCACCACCCTTGGAACTGCGTTTCATTAATCATTTCTCCAAAAAGCAAAAGTCATTTGTTAATAAATTATAGAATAATTATAATTTTATGGTGGAATATTTTTTTGCTCTATTAATAGTAACAATATGAATGATTTTCTGGACTTGAAAACTAATCAACTGTACTTGAAAAAAAGATTAAACTCAGCAAAGAAATCTGTGACGCAATACAAAAAAATAAACGAGAAGTAATTTTATTTATCAACAACGATATAAAAAAATAATCTTGCGCCATTATATCAATTCAAATAGGAAACTGTTTTGATCTTTATTTAATTCCAGATTTAAGTTTTCAGAGCTTTTAAAAACTTCAATTTTGTAGTTGTTTTTGACATCTAATTTTTATACACTATCAAATTTCAACTAGTGTAAATATTATCAGTTTAATCAAGTTTAAATCGTTATGTGTACATTTCGATGTCATATGTTTTATTTTTCAGTTAAACGTTTACAAATTATACTCAATTTTTGAAAGTCACTGCATATTCATATTCTTAAAAGTGATTATTATTCGATCTTGAATTCATTCTTGAATGAAATTTTCAGAGCTCTTAAAAACTTTAATTTTGTAGTTGCTTTTGACATCCAATCTTTATACACTATCAAATCACAACTGGCGTAAATATTACCAGTTTAATCATATTTATATCATTGTGTGTACATTTTGATGTCATATTTTTCGTCTTTCAGTTAAACGCTTACAAATTATACTCAGTTTTTAAAGCCCACAGCATACTGATATTTTAAAAAGTGATTACTATTTGTTATTAGATATTGCATTTAAAGCATTATTTAATAATGAGTCAGCCACGTAGGCGTTCTGTCTAAGTTCTTTATCTAACGAAAGTGTGCAAGTCATTGCTCCTTAGAGAACGTGATGAAACCACCCTAACTTAATATTTATCTCAACAATTGCAGGCCTGGACGAAACGTGCTTTGGAGCAAAATAAAATATTCATCGTTTGGTGCTTACCCAAAGTACAATGCTTTCCATTCCAGCCTTGTATACAGAGGCACGTTCCATTCCGGCACTGACCGTTGTCCTTGCAACGTGGATCACAGAGTTTCTCATCACATTTTGCTCCTGACCAACCATCTAAGCATATGCACTGACCATTTTCGCAATGCCCTTGGAAACCACAATCCAAATCGCATTTCTCTAAAATAATAATAAGAAGTTAGGTTAATTAATAATTGTGATCGAATTTTGTTTTATTTTGCTTATAGTTTAAAAATTTAAAAAACATTTGATATTTTTGTTAACTATATTAAAATATAATACTTTTAATATTTATATTTCAATTTAGTTATTAAAATAATATTTTATATAATATTTTTATTCTTCCCAAAAATATTTTTACAATTTTACATTATATATAGTATATTTTTAATAAATAATATATTTAATATTATAATATTGCTTTTGTTTTAATATTTAATTTTAATAACTAATATTTAATAACTAATTATTTTCTTAAATAAAAAAAATTGAAGTGAAGATTGAAGTGATAAAAATATATGTACATTAATAAACAGAAGAAACTTCTCGCAATTAGTCACAAAAACATTTTGTACTTCTTCTTTTGTTTTTGTTGTTTTATTTGTATTTCGTTTTATTAATAACAAGTTGGATTAAAATATGCTCATCAAAAAGCTATAAAAATCTAGAAAAAAGTGCAAGAAAGAAGTGCAAGAAGTTTATTCGATAACTAAGATTTAAGATTTATGCAATACAATATATTATTTTTAAAAATTTTCAGAGGCATTAACTTTTTTAAGAAATTAATAGAATAGCTGAAAAAATGGATCATAAATTATTTGTACAATTTTTAATTAGATATATAATGTGCTGTAAAATACACTACGAAAAAAGTATGGCCAAAACTACCAGAATATGGTGAAATGTACAGTTTTTTCAATTCTATGAGAACACCAAAAAAGCTCGATAATTTTTACTAAAGAGCATATAGTCATCATAAACCGTTTCCATATAAATAGATTTTTTTTCTCTGTGTGTAATTTCTATTTAAAATTATTTAACATGTAATATGGTTTTATTAACTAGATTCTTATAGCTATTATTTTTTCTATTTTTGTTTCAATAACTAGATAAAACCTATAGCAAAAAAATCAAGTACAGTAACGTCGGTAACCAAAAGTTGGTATTCTTACTAATATATAACGTTGGTATTCGTAAAGCTGGTTTTTTCCTAATTATAATCGATTTATAATTACTGAATTATAAACAATCTGACATTAATTTAAAATTCTTTTGATTCTTGATGTCTACTTAAAAAGATTCAAATAAATGTTCTAAAAAATTATTCAGCATTTTTTATTAAAATACGATATAAAATATATTTTTACTGAATATTTGTTCAACGGAGTCGTATTTTTGATATCTGAAGTAGAAGAGGCGGGTGTATAAAAGTTGAAAAGGGAATTTGAATTTGAAATATAATAGCTTATTCAAGCTAACTTTCATAAAGCATGGGTGTTATTCCTTCTTTTTTTTTGAGTCTTGCTTACCTCATTTCTGCAATTAGTTTTGAGAATTTATGTGGTTTTACAATTATTAAACTGCTTCAAAAATTATTAAAAATCTTAGGGAGATATTTATAAATTTTAAACGGAAGTATTATATCTTATTTATAATTAAAATGAAACATTTTCATTACAGAGTTTTAATGATCTTAACAAGAAGAAATCTAGCGTATTTCAATCCTTTTTAAAATGTTAAAACTAGATCAAAAATATGAATTATTTAGTTATTTTTAATCAATTTAAGCATAAAAGAATGAATAAATACCTGTCAAAATATATTTTTTTATGATAAATTAAAAAAACAATCTTTAAAGACTTTTGTAAAGGTTTATGTTCTAGTTTATAGTTCTCATTAAAAAATAATTGCGTGTTCCTTAGTATAAAATATGTTTTATTCATGTTACAAAATTAGCTCAATGATCAACGTACCTCAGTGAATATCTACTTGACTAAATTTGGATTTCTGAAATTTTCTGAAACCATGCATTTATTTCGTTTATAATTACGCTTTTATAACGTGCCTCTATAAATTTATAGAATTTAAAATCAACGATGATTGAAATGAAAAAAATAATTTATGTACTGATAAGTTAAGTGAATGTAGAAATAGGACTAATTCGTCTTGATTTAGATTTAGATTAAAATCAACGATGATTGAAATGAAAAAAAAAATATGTACTGATAAGTTAAGTTAATGTAGAAATAGGACTAATTCGTCTTGATTTAGATTATTGAAGCTGGCAAAATTTGGCTATAGGGAAAGAATTAATTTCCCAATAGATAAGTTCTCAACGGATTCAACACAGTTTTGTCTGCGAAGTGACACAGTTTGCGAAGGGAGTGACGATAATCTGAGAAGGACAGCTTACAAGGAACCAGTAACTCAGCTATCATCAAATTCTTATAATTACTAAATTTGAAAAAATAAAGAATTTTAGTGATCATTTATAAATTTCAGTTGGAATTATACTTTATAGTCTGACCTCGTATTTGAATTAATTGTGTTGAAAGATGTAGAGCTAAAAAAATTATAAAGGGTTTGAATAAAAAGCAATCAAAGGCAGGGAAATTGTTTTTCTCTATTTGTATATTTTTGAGCAAACCTCTCAAGTTTAAATTATTGTTTAGATTTTCAGTATTTTACTTAAAATTACGCTACGGGGTAAAATATCAAGTTAATAAATTAATAAATAAAAATTTTTCCAATAAACCAAAATAAATTTTTTATAATTAACTGTTATTCGCAAAGAGCATTTATAAATCTTTTATTTTTTCAAAAGATTTATTCTAAAGCTGTACAAATTAATATGAATCTTAAATGCGTTACGCAGTTTCTACTCTAACTAACAAAACATAGTTAATTCCCTTTCTGGTTTGATTTAGATTACTGAAGCTGTCGCAATTCGGTTAAAGTGAAAGAATTAATCTCCCAAGAGATAAGTTCTCAACGGATTCAACGCAGTTTTGTCTGAGAAGCGAGTGACGATAATCTGAGAGGGGGAATTTGTTAAATAAGCAGCTTACAAGGAACCAATAACTCAGCTATCGTCAAGCTCTTATAATTACTAAATCTGAAAGAATAGAGGATTTTAGTGACCGTCTGGTAATTTCAATTGGAATTAAACATGAGAGTCTTATCTCGTATTTAAATTAATTGTGTTGTAAGCTCTGAAGTAAAGAAAAAAAAATCAAGCATTTATAAAATGTTTGAATAAACATTTATTATAAAAACAATTTTTAGTTTGATTTCATTTGTAAACGGAGAAAAAAATGTTTTTTTTTTGTAATATTATCAAACATGGTAATGGCATCTCTAGTTAAAATAGAAACATAATTCTGGTTCTTAAAAGCAAAATGTTCAGTAATTAAACATTAAGTTCAGTAATATTTCTGTTCTTATGTTAGCGGTGTACCAAAAATTCTATTTTTCAAAATTGTACTTTTTATTACCCTACTTTTATAAAAAAAAAACTGAAAAGTAAATTTAACCGAATAAATGGATTTTTTGACATGCTCTACATGAAAAATGATTAAATTTTATCACATATTATAATATAACATATAATGTTAATTTTACCAAAATCATCACCAAAACGCTCCGGTGGAAATACCAAGCTCTATGATATTCCCATAGAGCCAAATACAGATGAATTTTACCATATTCGAGTAGTTTTGATCATAATTTTTTTCTCAGTGCATATTTTTGATCAAATTTTTCAAGTTAAAAATAATTTTCCGATTTTCAATGGTCAATTCAAAATTATGGTGTAAGAGAAAAATATATAATAAAAATTTGCGCTACTTAATTAAGTAAAATATTCAATTTATTGATTAGTAATATGGTGAAAATATTTAGTCAAAATAAAATATTGTGAAAAATTTTATAAAATGAAATTTGTATTCAGAAACTGGAAACTAAAATTGCTCAAATAGTAAAATTGTATTCCATGACCTTGTGAACTAGAAAAACTGGGTGATTCCCTCCGAAACATTCAATCCGTTTGCCTACCTCGGGTTCATAAAGCCTGCCAAATGATATTAATGGAATAAACGCAAAGTTTGAAGTGTTTACGACGTCTCTATGCTACAGTTTTTGATCTCTTAAGCTCCATTATTTGGAAGGATCTAAGTAAAAGTACCAGGTATTTTGAGTTTGGTGCAGTATAGCCTCTTCTGGATCATACGCCATATAAAATAACATTGAATTCGATCTATTTTAAGCATTAAAATTTTCAGTACAAAATATCTGTTTTTATTATTGCTTTTATTAATTTATAGTAGTTAAAATGCTAAAAAACGTTATTGTGTCCACAAACTTCATTTTGTTTATCGTGTATATATTTCCTCCATTAGATTTTAATTCTTTCCTTCAGAGTATTTATTGTTTTGAAAAAACAATCACCTTCGATAGATGACTTTATATACGTCCTACAACATTTCATTGTTTCTATACTAATGTGTATAAAAAGTTTTTGAAACAATTTTTCCTCCGATATTTTTTTATCTTATTATATTAATGTTTATCTTTATGAAATAATTAAGTTTTTGCATAAAATGAGTTAACACTAAAACTCCCCAAAAAGATCATACCTTTTCAAACATCTGAAAAAAGTTACCAATATTTCAGATAATATTTCATCGTATTTTCGCTATTTGTTATCAATATACGAAATATAAATCAAATTAAATATGCATACCTATAAGGTAAAGAGAAAATTTGTTATAAATTAATGGGTTTTTAAAAAAAGGTTATAAAATTGATTAAATCCACATAAAATAGATTGCATTTTTGGAATTTTGAACTTCCCCTGGAGTTTTATTTTTCAAGCCTTAAGTATCGCATTGAGAGATTTTGATTTAATAACGTAATAGCTATTACATACTCATTTATTTAGTTTAAAAATCTTGTTAATTAGTTCTATTGCAATTATTTTATGTTTAATTAAATTAAAGTATTTAGTAGTTTCTCAAAATAAAGTAAGACTCGATTTCTTAGAGTTTCTTTTTTTCCACATGTATTATAATTACGTAAATTCAAAATTATTAACTAGTAATATGATTAATTTTGTCATTGTATTTTTATGTTTGGTTAAATGATCTTGATTTTAATTTATGAACAATATATTCTTTTATTTTATGCAAAAATATATTATTCATAATATAAATGGTTGTCTAGTTCTAGACAAATTCGTATGATAATTACGTTTAATTGTATGAATGAAATATTTTTGCATCCATTATTTTTAAGGTATGCAAAATAATATATAAAATTTTGTAAACAATATTTGCTGATGATTGGTTATGAAATTGCCTAGACTATTTTTAAATACCATACACAAAAAAACATTACGATTATTTTTGATTGTCTAGACATATGAATTTTTTTGTAGTTGATTGACATAAATTAATTTCTTTAGTAATACTACAAATTAAAGCTGTCATAAAAACAGTCTATGGTTTGGTATATAATATGGTTCAGCTTAAAAATAGAATCATCTAATAAACAAGATCTTAAAAGAATTAAGGCTATTCGTCCGCCAGTGAAATGATAATCTGAGTATCAGACTCTATTAAAGAAGCAGCTGCTTTCGAAATGTTATCCTTATAAAATTGGAAAGAATGGAAACTGTTTGTGACATCTCAGAATTTCCCATTAAAATAAAATTTCATTCTAATCCCATCTCATAAATAAGAAGAAACTTAAAATTATATAGTCTCTCTCTCTTTCTATTGAGTGATTATATTATATGAATAATTTTTTTATGTGTATTACATACGGCATTATTTAGAAATTGTAGTAATTCACTGCACTATAGAAGAGCAAAGCATAACAATAAGTTAATAATAAACATTCAAAATGAACAGTAGACAGTCTAAAATTTTAAAAAGAAGAAATAAACAATTAAAAGGGAACAAGGGACTATTTCAATTTTAGTCTGAGTCTGATACCTGCGGTTGATAATTATTATTTCGTTAGAACTTGCAAAAAGAAGAAAAAGAAAGAGTATAATATTACATACACACAAATGTACATAGTCATAGTAAATGAATACTTATCGAATCAAAATTGTAAGATTTGAAAATTAAGCAAATAATTCCTTAATTTATCCAATAATCCCTTCCAAAATTAAGCAAAATCCCTTACAGTAAGAAAAAGAATAAATATATAAATATACATCAAGCTTTTATCGTAGACTTAATAACAGTTTGAGGACCATAATACCATTTTTGAAAAAAAAAATTGCTGCTGAGATAAATGTCAGTTATTAGTTATTAATTAATACTTTGTTAGATACCTAAATGCAACAAATGCAGTGGAATGCTTCAAGAACTTTTAATACTTTGTTCCAAAAAGGACTACAGCATCCAAAGCTCGCTTAACTTGGCAAACAAAAGTATATTTTTGAGCAAACGGACTCCACCTGCTTCCATTCACACAAACTTTAGCTTTCGCCTACTTAGCAGCAATGGAAAGGCTCATTAAAGCACTAAACAATCGATAGTTGTTGAATCCCTTTACGGAGTTTTGCCATTAACACGGGATGTCGGTTGATTATCCTGAACAAAGCAGGAATCCAATCATTTTGTGCTAGTTTCTCCTGTACTTAGAGAGAGTCAATCACGATCTCCCATCACCTGTGTACCCGGTGATTCTGTCAGTAGAAGCTTTTAAGCAAAATGCTCAGTTATTCCTTGTCTATTGTGTCAAAAGCGCATTATTACCATTTCGCATCATATTTGAGCATATGCGCTCCGTTCTTGATGAATTGAAGCTTTAACACTGAAACAATGATATGCATGTTTGTGATTCGGTTTATGAGTGCATTTTGGATTGATATTATACATAAAACTATTTCCACCGCATTTTGTTTAAATTGTTCTTTACATTCCGCTACAAAGTAAAATTCATTTGAAAATGTCCATGCAATTGGGTACTTGTACTTCAAGAAGAGGAAGACCTCTCATACCCAAACTTGTGACCTGTGACGTCAACGTCAGCTGATCTTTATCAGAAAAATGGCGTATTAAAGTTGAACTAAGTTTCTCTACATAAGTTAGAATATTAATTAGCGATAAGTTGATTAAATAAAGAGCCATATCGCTCATCGAAATAATTGAAATATAATTCTTTCTCATCTACTTCTCTTATTTAACTTAGAGTCATTATTTGTTTATGTATTTTATTGTTACGGTGATATATTTTTGTTTTGTGTACCTGGCAACTTCGATGCCTGTGTATTAATTCTCCGTGTAAAAACACAGTGAAAGAATTGAAATCCTTGAGAACGAATAGTTGTGGAAGAATTTGGAATGTATCACTTGAGAGAATTGATACTTGACTGGGTTGGGTTACTCGAAATAGAAAGGAAAGAACAGTTGCTAACGTAAACATATGCCACGTTTCTACAACCAATCAGGATCAAGATACCTACACTACGTCACTTGCTATTATCCTATTCTGAATTTGATTTTTGTGTTTTTTAAAAATGCAATTTAAAACTAGGAGATAAGCTCATTGGACAGAAAATAAGTCAACGGTTTAGAATTCGTGAAAAAGCATAAATTAATAGAAGTTGCTCTATGATGTTTTTGGAACGTTTTTTTATATATGGAATATGCGGACTCACTGATGTAACCCTCAACAAGCATTCATAATAGGGAGTTATTGAAATACATTTGAGTAAAAGATCTTTCGGTAAAGTAATTAAAATAATACTAATATGAAATCAATAATTAGAAGTGTAAGTATAGTTACATTTTGCAAAACACGTATATAGCACTAACTAATATAAAAAGGACGACGAATCTATATTTAAAAGCATTCTTAAGATCAACCCTACTTTTAGTTTCTATGACCAGTAAAAGAAAAAAGCGGAACAGATAAGCCCCCTTTCTTTTTTAAAAAATGAAAAAAGCAATTACAAGGAAATAATATAAAAGTTACAACTCAAATAAGTATTTTACAAAAATTCTCTTTTGAAAATGTGTTTTAATATTCTATTATTTAGCTACACAAAACATAATTTAGCAATCACTAAGACGATTTACCATGCCTCCTACCTAAACTACCTGAAATTATACTTACGATTGCTATTGACTGCATAGCAATTCTGCTAATTTAGCTAGTGATTTAAGGAAAAGTGATAGAAATTAAATTCGTGTATTAAATTGAATGTATATTCTATTAAACATACACATTGTTATATGCATTTTTAACAGTAGGGTCAACATATGAAAATTAAAATTTATGTATTATTACACTTAAATTCAAAAATACAGTGTAATGTCAGAAAATTTTTTGACAAATTATAATCAATAATATTTTAAAATATCGGTTTGGCGTAGGGGTTAACTTTACACTGGAGCTATTCTAATGAGCTATTGGAGAGGGATTGGGGTTCTGGCATAATGGACTGAAGAAAATAACAGCGCATGCGCACTCTACAATACCACGATTAGATAGTGGATTGAGTATAGTTATTTCATGGAGTCCACATCATCTCTCTAATATCTCAACCGAATTTTTTAAGCTCTCAATTCTCTGGGCACATTACATTAGAGAGAGAGTTTCGAGTTACTAACGATGTTCTAAAGGCAACATATTTCCTCACAACAGCTTTTAGCAAGAGGAATCAAACCGCGACTCAATCTGTGATGATTGAAGACTCTAAGAACCGCACCACCAAGGGGGACTATTTTATTAAAAAAATATTAAAAATACGAAATTTGTTTTAATTAGATGTATTTTAACGTATACTTATTGCAAAAGAAAAAACATCATTTTGATATCATTGAGCTTTTGGAGAAAAAAAAAAACAGACTCTCAGGTACACCAATCAAAAGATACGATTCACAAAGGAGAGACAAAGAAATTAAAAGCAGATAATTTCTTCATGTTTGGGCAAACGAAGTTGCGAGATCAATGTTCCTTTCTCAAATCCCTATGTCACTTAACAAAAGTCCTTAATTATTAAGGACCATCTAATAAAATGAGTATCTTTAGTAGCAATGCTGACAAAAAAATCTTTAGTAGCAATCATTACCTTGAAGTAATATAAATTTTCTTTGCTTTCCTCAAACCATAAAATTGCTTTTTTCCTTTTCCTTTTTAACATTTATCTGTAACACCATTTTTTTCCTTCACTTCTTTTAACTCAATGCATCAACTATGATAAATATTTTTTTCTTCCGGAAACCACCGGTACATTGACGTAGCTTTTTTGATAAGAAAAACGCAAAATCAAGAGCACAAACTTCTGGACTATGCCTGACAAATGATATTGCACTGTTTACGCATGCTTAAGTACTACTACCAGCATAGAAACTTCGATAATTTCATCAGTGGTTAAATAAAAATTGGTAGAAATGTTATTAGAATTGTAAATTATATGCATATTCGAAAGCATACAATATTGAAAGTAGTTTGAACGGATGCATTGATTTATGCATATTCAAATGCATGCAATGATGAATGTAAATTTAAAAGTAAAATGCATTCATAGTGCATTTTTTACAAATCATGATTGATCAATCTTTACGAAAAGCAATTGAAGGTGGAAGCGACGTGAACTTCGTTGCTACTTCGATAAATAAATAGCTCAATAAATACTTTTTTTATTTATTGAACTCAATTCACACAAGAATTTAACTTTAGTGTGGATTGGGCTCAATAAATAAAATATTATTTTGACATTTTCGATTTCTCGGAGGAAAAAAAAGCAAACTTTCAAGAAAGCCAATCAAAAGCTACTAGCTAACAAAAGACTAGACAGAAGAAGTTAAAACCGATTATTTCTTTTTCCGCGTAGACAATAGAAACCTAGACGCAAATGTTACTTTCACAACTCCATTTGTCGCTTAAAAAAAGTCCCTAACAATTCCTTCATTAATGACCATCCAATAAAAAGCGCATCTTTAAGTAGCAATTACTACCTCGAAGAAAATTAAATTCCCTTTGCTTCCTTCAAACCATTAAATCTTTCCCGTTCCCACTTAACAATCATCTGGGACACTATTTTTTTCCCTCTTTTTTCCCCCGACCTTCTTTCATTCAGTGCATCCATTATGTCAAAAACTTTCTCTTCTAGCAACCACCGACACATATCGAAGTGGCCTCTTGATCAAAAAATCGAAACCCAAGAGCAACTCTTTTGGAAAATCTCAAAAGCCTTGAGTATTCTTGTGTGCTATGGAACTCAGCGTTTTCCGATAGAGTGGGATGGTGAGGGAGTTGGAACACCCTTTCTCTTAAAGAGATCGATCGAGAATTGCACCCTTCCACCTTGGTGGTTGCCAGAAATGAGAGGACCCCATTAACATATGACTCTAATGAGCAGTAACCCATGACCTATGGTGTACTTGAGAAGCGATGGACCGAGGAAATGGTATGTCCTTGTAATTCGAGCAGAACGTCACCCTTCTCCTGAGCTCCAACACGCAACTGAAAGAGTGTCTCATGTCCACGAAACATTCGAACGAGAATGGTATTTTTGGAAGTTTTCTAAGTATCGTTCTTAGGGATTTTAAAGTTAATTTTCGCATTTTGAAGTTACATTATAGAAAATGAAATCCGATGGAAGACTTCAACTGTGTCTCCATTCTTTAATGAATTTTATTTAAAAGTTTACTCCTTAAAAGAGTAAAATTTTTTTAAGAATGTTTTAATTACATCATTTTATTAGAGTTCTTGAATAAAACGATAATGAAAGGAACAGCAAAACGTAAGGTCAAGCTCAATGAATTATAGTTGAAACTTTTAATTATTTTTATTGCCACGCACTGTAAAAAATTCTGGATCAAATTATGGTATAAAATACCAGCACTTCGTGTGAATCATCCACAAAATCTATTTTACCGAAATACTATTTTCAGCGTAAAATATTATACCGTAATTTTTACAGAAATATTTATATGATTAGTGTGCTTCAGTGATTTTACGGTAATTATTATTATAAAAATTACTTCACATTTTTTGTACTGTATCATATTCTAGTAAAAATAAATTTTGCGGTAAGTAGTACCGGCACACTGAGTCCTGGAACATTTTACCGTAATTTGTTCCGAAATTTCTTACATTGTATTGAATATATGTTACCTGAAATGTGAAAAACGCCTAAAGTCTGTAAAATATCTGACAGCTTTAGGCAGAGTATGTAATATAAAAATTATTTTATATTGTGTCCAAGCATTGTATGTAATACCTGAATATTCTACAGAATGCCTTAGACAATGCATATGTTACTGTGAGCGACGGAAATTGGTGGTTGCTTACTTCCACCCGTGAATGTTGACAATCACATAGTCGCCTTGGTTAATGTCTAATTTATACACTAGATCTAGTTAAGTGCCACTGCCCGGTATACCCTACACTGATGTTTTTTTTAAGGTTCAGTGATATTGCTTGTTATACATTTGCTCGGTATGCTCTGTATGTACAGAGCAGTATGTCTGAGCAGTATGCCACTGCTCAGTATACATTTAACAAGTACGCCGAACACTGATGTTTCTCCCAATCTATCCTCAGCAGATATTAAAATATGGAATAAATATAATAATACCAACGGAAAAATTAATATCAAATCGGATGTAACAATTATTTCGGACATTTACCAAAACCACTATGTGATTGTGAACCTTCACCGGTGAAATTCGACATTCTTTTAATTTTGGTTATTCAAGGTAACATACTCAACGAAATGCTTTTGGGGAAAGTAAGAAACAGCAGTCTTGACTAGCTTATTTCTTAAAATATTCCAATTACTTTTCAAAAGTGAAACTGTTATACCGAAAGAAATAGCTTATTGAACCCTATCTGCAATGTAGAACAAGTCGGTATACACAAGAAAGCTTTATAAATTTCATACTTAGGTTTATTTATTATTATTTGTTTTGGTATTTTGGAGGAAATTTCTAACAAATAATTTCATAATTCGATGACCAGTTTTTGACGATCAATACAATAACACGGTAAAAATTACCGATTTTCAAACTTAGCTAGTTATATTATAAAATTAATATTATTAATAATAATTCGTAATATAATTATTTCACACCCACTAAGCAACATTAATGGATTTCAATAAGGTGAGTATTCCCAGCATGCATTCTGAATAGCATTACCATGGCTTCTATTACGTCTCCAGCATATATCTTTGATATATACGGAATGGTTGTAATTAAATTGGCAGTGATTGAAATCTATAATTGGAATTATATTCAGCCAATCACAAACGCATATAGCTGCGTCGTAGGTGGCACCACATATAAATTAAAAGTTCATCGATATTATTTATTTTGTAAGAAAAAATTTGAATTAAAAATCATCCTTAAATCTGTTATAAAAAATGCTCCATGCTCCATACATTATTGCGATATAACTCACAGGAATGTCTTTATCAAAAGTTATGTATTTTCAAGTGATAGAGTTGATTTTAGTTAAAGTTAAAGTTTTCGAGTTGATTTGATTGATATATATGTTACAAATGAAATGTATCAATCCTTCGGATAATATTGTAAAAGATAACACTTGCTATATTATGGTATTCTTCATTTATCTTTCTCGACAATGGTGGATACAATGATGGATATGTTATTCCTTAACCACCATAGTTGATAATACTCATAAGATTATCATATTTATTGTTTATTGCTGTCGAAAACCTTTACGTTATTATCATTGTCAATAATTGTCATATAATTCATATTTTTCGTACGGCATGGTATTCAATACGAATTTTGAAATTTCATTATCATGAATGTTTAAAAGATATCGATATTTTACGATATAATACTAAATTAAAGTAAATCGTGTCAAATTTAGGTGTTTTTTGTTTTAGTTCAATTTTATTCGAAAGCTATTCTAATATGCTTTTTAATTATTTTTTTCTTTTCAGAATTTAGTCTATGAAGCTTGGTATTTCGTTTGAATGAAACTGTATTAATTTTAACCGAAAAAAAGTATGAAAAGTATAAACTGCGAAAATTTTAATTAAAACTGTAATAATAATAATTAGATTTATTTATTTACTTAGTTTTACTCATTCATTTTTTTATAACCAGCTTTGAACTGCCGGCATAATTCTGACTATCAATGTTTAACCCCGTAGCTTTTTCATTTTCAACTGAGTCCAGAATATTTTTGTAATTTGTACTGAATCCAGAAACTTAGTCCAAAATCCAGAAATAATCGATGAAACCAACGCACATTTTCGTTACACGGAAAGGATCGTTAAATCGTTACACGGAAAACCTCCTATGATTAGCCCAACGGCAAGGGGAGATTATAACCCATGATCCGTATAAGGATATGGATCCTCGAAGATAATTTCATGACAGAACTGGGGTTGGTGTGTTACTGGAGCAGAATTCGTATCGACCAGCCAACTCTAGGATTCGAACCTTAGCTATCTCATATAAGAGCGAGCACTCTTTCTCCAGAGCCACCGTGGCTCAATAGTTAGATTTAGACCAAAGCGCTTTTGTAAGAATGGCCCAGCTTTTTTATGTTCCCATGAGCCACAAACACGGCAAACTTTACCATATTATGGTAGTTTTGATCATAATTTTTTTCAGTCCTAATTTTTCTTTACGACAATATATAGTTTAAAATTATAGATTTGCATCAGAGGTAAAAACTTGAGCTGTGACTTTTTTTAAATTTTCCATTGTAAAAGAGCTTTGAAAATATATTTTATTAGAGTAAAACAAGATCAGTATTTTTTTTATATTCCATTTGTTTAAAAATGCAAACAAATGGAATTCATGCTGTGATTTTTCATTTTTAGAATTATACTTTTTTTGAAAACTGTTTCAAAGTTCTCTTCTTATTACTTTTCTTCTTATACCTAGTTGTTATAATATTTTTGCAACAAAAAATGTTTGAAATTTTCCTTTTTGAGTTTTTATGCTTCGAAAAATATTGAAAGAAAATCTAACAAGAAAATTAAGCACTTAATTACAAATACTGAAATGTATCGCAAAAAATATCTGTGACAACGATGGACGTAAAATCAAAACTCTCCTATAGGCATCAATTAAAATCTAAAAACAAATAAAAATATAATTCAAATTTCTATAGAAGACTTCATATTATGGTGTTTTACCAAAAACTATTTGAGTTTTTAAAGTCTTTTTAAATGGATTTTGTGAAATAAAAATCTTAAAATTCTAAAGGCAGTTTCATTTAATTTTCTAAAGCTCTGTTTTTTTTTCTTCATGTTATTCGTTGTCTGCTTTATTCAATATCTTTCCATTACAAAGCGAGTTTTATTTCTTTATATTTACATTTATTTCTACTTAGTTATTTCTGTTTAGTTTTTTTAAACGAAAAAATTACAAGTCAGAGAGTTGCTGCATTCATCTGCTAATTACGTTCTTTTTTTTAAAAAAAAAATATTATTTCAATGGATGTTTCGAATTCAATAGAAGTAAAATGTTTGTTTTTCAAAAGTTCTAATTTAAAATTTAATGAAATAAAACTAGGGGAATGACTGGATTAGCTTCTTTCAGTCCAAATTGAAACTCCATTTTATTAATAAAAATTTCTGCAACTTGAAAATAAGATGTCAATTATCGAAATAATCATGACTCTTAAAAATATATACTATTTTGTATTTAAGTCAGCATCAGATAAAATTTATGGAAATTGTGCAATAAGTTTCAAGTAAATCTTTTGATTTTGTAATTGCAATTGTTACATAGTTATCTATTTCTAATTATTACATTCGTGGCGCAAAATCTGGTTTTTAATTAAATATTATATGTCCTGTTTGATTTTTTAATTAATTAAATGCGTTTTTTAATAAATAAAGGAGTCTTATATTATTTATTTCTGTAGAATTAGGACATCGGAAGACAATATTTCCAATTTTTTTAAGTGTATTAAGAGATTCGATCTCCTATTTGCTCAGCTCACCAACCCCTGAGGTTGCCTCTCATTCATCAGTGTTTTTCTTAAAGTTCTATAAACAAAGATAATTTTGTTTATAAAATATACTGAATTATTATAAATTTCTGCAAGCATATTTTGCTTATATTTTAATTGTAATGAAATGATAGGATACTTGGATTTGAAAAATTATCAATTATACTTAAAAACACAACATTAAACTTAGGAATACAATGTGTGGTCAAAAGTAAAAAGTACTAGATGATATTTCTTGTTAACAACGATAACTTATAACAAATAACAGTTCATATTGGAAATGATTTTTTATCTTTCTTCTATCTTTATATTATCGAAAGCATACTAACAAGGAACAATGAAACAACAGGACGTAATACATCAGTTCACATTGGAAACAATTTTTATCTCTCTCCAGTCATCTTTAAAACATAATAACGGCGAACAATAAAACAATAAATTATAATATAACAGTTCACATTAGAAACAATTTTTATTTCTTCAGTCTTTATATTCTTTAAAATTTCGAAAAAAATATGTAAGATTTGCCATGACATTGTTTATAATGCTAAGATTTATATTTTATTTTCATTTAATAATTTGCTTATTATTTTTGATATCTAGCCAAGCGTTAGCTTCACTAATTCTTATAGTTTCTGCGAGGTTAACTAAAATGTAATCTAAAATAAAGAATTTCCTATTATACCAGCCCAAGCAAATGTCAAACTGCGCCAAGGTTGCATAAATTATTGGTTTACTGAATCAGCTCTTGAAATAAAAAAAATATTTTGAATTTAAATTTTTTTTGCAAAGTTTTCTCCCAGAAATACTTGTAAGCAAGAAACCTGATGTTTCATCAATTGTTAGCAGATAAAAACTTGAATTGTTTTTAAAGTTAATTATTTCACAAATTATATGGCCATTTAACATTTATTTTAAGCGTAGTTCGTAGAAACTTTGAATTGTTAAAAGTAATTTTCGAAGCGATAGAAAGTTATCTTTATAATCCTTATAATTCTGAGTTCACTGTTGCTCGCACATCGTAACTTTATGAATTAAGTTTAGAAATTGAAACTCTAACGTACACGTAACTGGCTAGAAATATGGTGCAGGCTACCCAAGAAAGGATTACACTGTAAAATCCGGATCAAATTACGGTTTAAAGTACTGGCACTTTGAATGCCTCATCTGAAAAATTCTTTTTAATAGTAAAATACTGCAGCATAATTTTTACAGTAATATTTATTTAATTAGAATGATTCAATGATTTGACGATAATTATTACTGTAAAATTTACGATATATAAGATATTTTATTTCGTAACATGTTCAGCTAAAAATGGTTTTTACAGTAATAATTCTGGCACCCTGAGTGCCGATACTTTTTACCGTAATTTGACCCGAATTTTTCGCAGCGTACTGCTTATTTATTCTTAATTTCTACTTAAATAATATTTCTCTGAAGATAAAACATTTTGTTCGTATTATTGTTTAAAATTTTCAAAAGAAATAAGAAAGACATATGAAAACATATGACAAACATATGAAACAATGTGCAAAAACATATGAAAAAAAACCTTTTAATTTGTATACCTTGCGAACAATCACTTCCAATCCATTGCTCATCACAGGCGCATTTCTGTTGTTCCAAATCGAATTGTCCGTGTCCTGAGCAATCTGGTAAGCATCGAAGGGCGTCTGTGTCAGGATCGCTGCAATCATTTCCTTTCCATCCTTTTCGACAAACACACAATCCGGACACACATATTCCATGATCAGAGCATTCCGGATCTAGACAATCCACTATATTTACAGAAAAATAAAATATCAGAAAGTGAAAAGAGTTTTTTAGTAGTAAATCAAAAAGTAAGTATTTAAAAGTAAATCTTTCGACTATAAATTGTTACTTAAGACCAAACTTTCTTTATAGATTAGCACAAGAGATGTTTAGTAATTTTTATTAGCTCTTAATTATACACTATTTTTCTGAAAATATAAGCAGTCCACTATATTTACAAGAAAGAAAATACATAAAAAAAGGAAAAATGCTTTTTAGTAGTAAATAAAAAAGTAAATACTTAAATTTTTCCCTATAAATTATTACTAATAACAAAACTTTTTCTATAGACTAGCAGCAGAAATGTAATTTTTATAAATTTTTTATATTCGGAATGGATATTACACTCTGTTTTCAAGAATCTGTACAATCCACTGCATTTACAGAAAAATAGAATATCAGAAAGTAAAAAGAGTTCTTATTATAAGTAAGTATTTAAAAGTAGTTTTTTCCCTTTAAATTATTACTTAAAACAAAACTTTCGCTATAGATTAGCACAAGAGAGGTTTAGTAATTTTGATAATCTCTTTATTATACGTCATTTTTCTAACAATAAAGACAATCCACTATATTTCAAAAAATAACGTTTTACAAAATAAATAAACTTTTTCAGTAATGAATTAAAAAGTAAATACTTAAATTTATCCCTATAAATTATTACTAATAACAAAACTTTTTCTATCGACTGTCACCAGAGATGTAATTTTTATAAATTCTTTATATGCTGAATGGATATTACACTCTGTCTTCAAAAAAATAACTAATTAGTAAAGATAAAAAGTGCTGTCGTATAAATTAAGAAAGTTGAGAAATAATTATCTCAAAGATTTTTATTATTCTTTATTGACACTAGATACATCTATAGAGAATTGCTTAAACTTCCTGTTAAATAACTTAGTAACATAAAAAGAGCTGTATCAGATCTTAAAAAAGTACATAAGTAATTCATTTCTTTACAAAGTATTAATCATAGAAGTTATTATTTTATAGATTAACAATATATAATTTTATTGTTATTTATTGACGCTTAATATATCTCTGGTCAACTCAATAATTTTTCTGAGGAATAACTCATTAAACAAAAGAAAAAGTGCTGTAATAGACTTCTAAAAATTACTTACGTCGCATATTTTATATTTTACCGTAAATTATGAGTCATAACTCATGCTCATATGTTTTTATACTGTCCATGCACATATGCCTTCTTTTTGTAAGCCTGTTAAGCTCTTTTATTTTGCCTATGATTTTTTGAGTGATCCATAGCCGATCATAGAGGATAAAGAAATTTTTGCTGTTAACGATTCCTGCTGTGAGTAAAAAGGTGCAGCATACGACCAAACGAGTATGTATTTTTTAACTTTTTTCATACATCTGTTTCCTAACTAATTAATCATTTTACTGACAATTAAGTGGACTCTAGATCGAGCATATCCTGCACGGGTAGTATTTTGTTACCTCATCTTCTTATGAGCGTTTTTCGACTGATTTGCTTTTTTTACAAAAAGTGATTCGCGCTATCACAGGTTTCCGTGAAAGGATCACAAGAGTTAAAACATTACAATCTAAGCAGTAATGGTTTTAGAGTCTTGTAATTGCGTTTATATCCAATCAACAATCCATTATATATTTGATATTTCGTTTATTTTTATGAAACTATCTAAGCAAATTGACAGTGAAAAATCTTTATTTAAAAAAAAAAATAGTAATAGATTGTTTTCACCTTGAAAAAAAAGTTAGTATTTATTAAAAATTGCACTAGTATTTGTTGTTGTTAATTTACGTCGCACTGGAGCTGCACAATGGGCTATTGGCGACGGTCTGGGAAACATCCCGGAGGATGATCCGAAGACATGCCATCACAATTTTGATCCTCTGCGGAGGGGATGGCACCCCCGCTTCGGTAGCCCGACGACCTGCGCGCGAAGTCGAGCACTTTACGGTAGCACAGTTTAACGAGGACCAATACCGCACACCCTCGGTCCCTACGCAGACTGATCCAAGTGGTCACACACCCGCACACTGACCGTAGCCAGTGATGCTTGCCTACGGTGATCTGCTGGGAACCGTGTTTTAGCGATCAGTCCACTGCGGGACCACTAGTATTTCATCATTGGACTTTTCAAATAAATTTTTGGAAAATTACAATGAAGTAATGTGTTTCTCTAATATTAATTATAAATGTTTTTAACAGTTTATAGTTGAGTGAATTAAAATGACTGACGCAAAACCTAATTTTAATTCATAAAATGATAAAAAAGTCAACATTGATATTTTAAAAATGATTAACTGCGTTGCTTTGGTTAATATGTTTACAATTGCTTATAAACTTAATTAAGTCGAAGTTTCTCAAAAGAAAGTCGATCATTTAGGTCTCTCTAATCGGGAAAAAAGGGAATCACTGATTTGGCTGTTTTTTTCATGACCTTGTCTTGTATAAGGTCATACTATAAAAACAGTTATTGCAAAAAAAAAAACAACTTATATTTCTTTTAATGAGAATTTATTATAAAAGCTATGAAGCAGTACAAAAAGAAATGCTATATTCTTTTCATATAACTAATACAATTGATCACGCCGAACATTCTCGAAGAAAAACAACTGTGGTATTTAGGGTTTTCCTTTAATTTCCGATCTTTAGAAAAACATATTTGTTTCTTTTTCTCTCCAAGTTTTTTCGATCTTTTTCTTACGAAAACATATCTCTGTCTGGTTTTTCAGCTGATATGACAGGAACAAAAAGAAGAAGAAGAAAAAAAAAAGAAAATTTCTTGACCGTGTTTCTACTACGATACTTCCAAAGTAACTGTTTCTAGTGTTATTTATATGCAGCTCCCAACGTATCACATAATACTGCCGACTTCTGCCAACATTTCGAGGTTGCTTTGTTGAAGTCTGGAGCGCTTGTAGCCATACATTATGCGCATATAAACAACTCGTATCAGATACATTTATTCAATGACATCAACATGTGAGTATCTAACAACGTAAGAGTTTACTTTAGCTGTTCTTTCTGTGTGCGCATTAAATTACGGTGACACAAATATTGTTTTTTATTTCTTTGGGTATAAATGTACGATAGCGATTTTTTTGTTGTCTTGGACTTTGGGTTTGATAAGTAACTTTAGATTTGTATAAGTTATTATATTAGATATTTTGTATGCAACATATAGTTTCTTTTTATTGGATCCATATAATAGGCTGAAATAAGAAATACAAAATATGTGAAATGTTAGGAAATATAACTGAAAATTTTTCTACATGGAGAGACGAGAATGAACCGAAATTTTATTTAATTATCTATAAAAAAATATTGATTCAAAAACATTAATTAAAATCCACGAAAAATTGGTCTTAGACGCGTACAATAAAGAAAAAAATAATGAAAAACACATTGTATATTAAATAACTTTTTACATCCTTTTTAATTCTTGAAAAAAATTTGTCCTGAACGACAATTCTTCGGGAAATCAATGCACATCTAGAAAAACATAATATAAGTTTCAAAGCTGTTAATTTTTTTTAAATCAGGCTTACTCTGATCATACAAATGAATGTTCCTTGATAGTAATTTTTTTAATATTAATGTATTAAAAATACTAAAGAAAAAATTGAAAGATAATTATCAACTGTCACCAATTAACTATTCTCATACAGATTTCATCACATATTTACTGATGATTAGATTTTTAACTTAATCATTAAATAATTTTAAATTATGCAACCACTATGACTTTTTCAAATGCTATTTTTGATAAACCATAAATAGTTAGTTAAATTTATTTGTGATTTTATTAAAAATTTAAAAACAACTAAAGAAAATATTGTTACAGATATTAAATTTGCATGCATTGAATTTATTTTATTCCGTGAAATATTTCCAGTTTCCAAATGAATTAAAAGGAAATGTAAAATGCAAACAAAAATATTTTACATCTTTATTATCAAACTGATTAAATAAACAATAGCAAGTAAAAACATATTTTCAAATCCATAACAAAGCTAATAATATGTGTTTAATAAATATAAAAACAATATTTTTCGTTACAATTTGTTACCTGACACGTTCCTTAACAGTAAATATAGTTTTTATATTTATTTTAAATTTTTTTCACTCTCTTTATTCTCTTATTACTCTGTTTACAGATTCTAGTAAAAATTATTAATGAAATAAGTATATTTAACTTAATTAGAGGGGAGAACATCTTAATCTTTTTCAAAGGAAAAAGTGAATATTTAAACAAAAATCAATAACTCTACTTATCTAATGCGTTGAAAAATTCTAAAGCTGCCAATGAAAATACGTGGAACTGTTCCAAAAAAAGTGAAAAATGCTAAAAAATAATATTATCTTTCTGAAAAGAAAACTGTCCTCTGGCAAGACAAACTAAAAATGGCGTTTTAGTTTGCTAAGTAGGCCATTTTTCTTACATGCAAGAAATTCTTAAAACAAAATAAAACTTTCTCTTTTTATTTGAAGTCTTAATATAAACTACACATCCGTCTTTTGAAATAACCGGATGTCGTTTGAATGAAAGCTAATATTTGAGTACTTCATTTTTTATACGTAATAAAACCCAATGAAGGGTACTCAATTTTAAATATTAATCTTCATTCTTAATCATATGAAATATACTCTTCAATTAATCATATGATTTTTTACAGATCATTTCATAAAGCACTTTGACTTCGAAAAAAAAATCGATTAATTTCATGATAGCGTGCCGCGTCATTCTTCTCTCATAACCATTAAGTCATGATTTGCCATTATTTCGAAAGATGCAGAGCCCGGGTAATATCTCATTTCCTCTCTGCACGATACTCTTACATCATTTTCTAATTACGTTTAAGACATTTGCTTTTAATTTATATCCGTCGTTGAACAACCACCCCAATTTTGAATTTACGATTATCAATGTTCAACTCCGTAGCCTTGTAATTTTGAACACAATCCAGAAGACAAGGGAACTGCTGGGTCAAGTATTGGGATAAATTTACCTTTGTGGAGGACTTTTTGATGAAACTAACCCGCATTTGATTTACACGGAGAGGAAAACCTCTCGCGGTTAGAATGACGGCAACCCACGATCCATCTATCACTAGGGATATTTTACGTCAACACTGTGAACGGTGCAAGCAGGTTACGGAATTCGTATCAATCAGCGATTCAGGATTCGAACCTTAGTTATCTCATTGGGAGGTAAGTACTCTATCCACTGAGTCATCACGGCTCAATTTTAAGACATTCAACATAACAAACTTTAACGTTTCCGGTGAAAAGAGTAAAACAATTAAATCACCTGCTTCACAGTGATATCCTTTATATCCTGGAAAACATCTGCATGCCCCTTCTATGCACTCGCCATGTCCATTACAGTCCAGTTTCTCGCATTCATATTCTCGAAGTTGGCACTCCTTACCTTTCCAACCAGGGCTACAGACGCACTCACCACCTATATATTCACCTCGGTTGCTGCACAGGACAGGACAGATGCCTAATTTACAAGAAAAAATAATAATCTAAAAAATACTCATTAAAGATGATGAGATTTGAAGAGAATTAATGTATCAAAAAGCATGCACATATTAATGTATCGATCGACATAGTTTACATTAGTTGTTATCTTTATTTATAATAAAATATGTATATAAATTTATATATAATAAAATATATCGGGTTGTGAGGAAATGTGAAAAATGAAACTTCTAAAATTGAGTTAAATTCCGATTTGAATATTTGAATGTATGCATCTTGGAGTCTGACTTTAAAATTGAATTATGTTCCTAAATTGAAATATGCTTCTTTCATTTATTCCTTAATTTTTGATTACTATTTCTTTCAATGCATCTCTAAACGTATCTGACATGATTTTTTTAGGTTCAGCTTAGTAAATGAAGATTGTAATTCAATGGTTTGAGTCCTTTTTAAATTTTTTTTTCTCGTATTGTTGCTTGCAATATCTGGAATCAATCATTATTCCCCATTTTTAGAAACACAGACAGACAGAGAGAGAGAGAGAGCACGGATTGAGAGGATGGCTGGAGTCACCGAAGGAAGATTTAACAGACAAATAAAAGTCTGCAACAGCCTCACTTTTGATACTTTTTCGTGGCAACAACACGAAAATGAGTCATATCCGAAAGTGCCATATAAAATACTTAAGACGATATCATCTGCAAAAATTTGCTTTTCCAACACGACTGTTATTGATTGCAGTTCAGTCAACAAGAATTAATTTTTGAATGCTATGTTTTAAATAATATTGACATGATTTATAAAGTATTCAATTTCTCCTTTAACTACCATAATACATCACAGTTTCAGTTTCCTTGATTTACAAACCACTTACATGAGCGATAGAGTTTGCAACATCATCTTTTGTCATGCAAATCCAGTGTTTTTTTTTATCGTTATATTCTGCAATACGTATTCACCATGCACAGCTACAAGTTTTTGATTCTGAGTTACATATTAGCCAAAGCGAAAACGCGTATGATATCGATGTGACGAGAAACAACAACTTAGCATGGAATGATATGTGAAATATACTCAATTGCATTTACGAAATATTTGTCTATGCGAAAATCAATTCCAAAAAAATTTGAAAAATACGTTCTCTTTCATTAGATATGTTAGCTTTAAGTACTGAATAAATTTTTTTAACAAAGCAGAAACGTTTCAAGTGATTTATGAATTGTATTTTACTTTAAAAAAGTTAGTTTAAAAAAGTTTCTTTAAAACACAAAATGCATTCAAAACATATTAAAATGATGCGTTTAAGAATATTGTATTTATGCATACTTGTGGTTGGATTTTTAAGAAAGGAATAAATTAAAAACTTATGAAAAGAATGGATAGCAAGAGTATAAAAGAAAATTAGGAAATTTTCTTCCCATTTATCAAAACGTTTTTTAGAAACTTGCTTTATAGAAAAATTCCAAAGTTGAGCATTGGATCTCAGTGGAATAACTTTAAATACCCAACATTGAGTACTTTTATCTTTTCTTAAGACTCATCAAGATAAATAATCAAATAACTATCATTTTACTTTTTTTTCAAATATATTTCGATTAAAAACTAATTAAATGAATATTTTTCTTTTCAAAACTGAATAAAAAACATAGAATAAAAACACCGACGAAAAGAATACTTTAAAATCTTAGGATTCTTCGAAAATCTTGACAGTTTCAGTTTATTGAAGAGAATCAAATTTTGAATTTATAAGAAGTAATTTGTTTTCAAATTGTTTTAAGCTTCGGGAAAATGAATCTTTTTAATTAATAATTTTTAGTAATATATTATTATGTATATTTATCTTTTCTTAACTCTCACAATTATGAATAAATTGCCAAATAACTATCATTTCAATATTTTTTTCAGATATATTTCGATTAAAAACTAATTAAATGAATATTTTTTTTCAAAACTGAATGAAAAAAACATAGAAATGAAACAACGACGAAAGCAATACTTTCAAATCTTAGGATTTTTTGAAAATCTTGACAGCTTCAGTTTATTGAAGAGAATCAAATTTCGAATTCAGGAGAGGCAAGTTGTTTTCAAATTGTTTTCTCAGTTACACTCAGCTTTTCGCGTGAAAAAAAAAAGTTTCTGCGATATCAGATCTGTCAATCTTTCAAAAGCTGAATAGAAAATGGATGTCCGTTCAATTTATCACGGGGAAGTATTTATGCCTTGTAATATTTCATAGAAATGATTCATCTTGCTCAAGGCAAGTCACAGTTATCAACATTGAATAATACTGTCTGTGGATTTGATTTAGTTGAATTATTTGTGCCCTGCACTGGCAACTGCTATGGAAGTTTTGATATATATACGATCATCGGGTATCATTTTTGGTAATAAATGATTCAAAAATACTATTTATATTCAAATCATTTTCTTACAATTGCACTAATCCAATGCAGAATAACATTAAATGTTTAAAGTATGAATTTTTTTTTCTATGTATGAAGACCTGTATTAATTAATGTAAGTAAATGCCTGAAATACATCCAAAGAGATCTAATTGAAAATTTATAAATGTTTTGAATAAATAATACAGTCTAAGATTTTGATTTAGTTGAAATTTTTCTGCTCTGAACTAAAAGCTTTATAGAACTTTTAATACAATCTATCGTCGGGAGTTTTTTTTTTCTTGTTGGTATTAACTTACTCTAAAATAATTTTTATTTTCAAAATATTCTATAATAGTTAAAATGATCTTAGACAAAGTGGTATTAAATGATTAAAGATTCCTGTTTTTATAGATTGAAACCATTTTATATAAACTGATATAAATTAAATAGTAAATGTCAGGTCATACACCGATAAAGATAAGAAATGTAAATTACATAAAAATTTTGAGTGAGCAATATAGTCTCAGCATTTGATTTAGTTGAATTGGTGATTTAGGGCGATTTCAATTGTTATTTTTCTAATTGTACTTTTAGGAATTAATATGTGTTCATACATAAGAATTAATATGTCTTGGATTTTGCGGTATTTAGCGATGTATCGCTAATACTCGACCAACAAAAAACCAGTTAATTTTTGCTTTCGATGCTAATGTCGCCATTTCCAAAAAATTTTAAACTTTTCAGAAGTACAAGGTAATTTTGATAGTAAATGAACCTAAAATACTATTTATATTAAAATTATTGGTTAATTTTATCAGGATTCTACCCTTAAATAGAGTTAGATGAAATGTGTGTACTCTGTGGGGATGGTAGCTATCGACAATGTCAACCTATGAAAACGTACCCCACTTCATCTATGAAAAGATACCCCACCATAGAATCGAGTTAACATGTCGTATATACTAGTGAATAGGTATTATATTTTTGTAGTGGTAGATACTGAGATACCGAAACTGAGTAGCAACAGCATGAGGAGGTGGATAATATCGCAGTCACAAGTAGCAAGTCAACTGTTCAATGTGGACCATCCATCGAAGTAGGCGTGTTCAGTTCGAAGTGGGCGTTACTGTCAATAAAAGCGTGTTCAGATCGAAGTGAGAGTTTCTGATAAGGTAGGCATGCTCACATCACGTTCGAAGGTCACCAATGTGGGGAGTGAGCTGTTATCGACAATGTCAACACTCATCTGAGAAAAGGTACCCCACCATGGAATCGAGTTAACATGTCTTATATACTAGAGAATTGGTATTATATGTTTGTAGTGATAGATACTCTACAACTCTAAAAAAATCTTACAAATGGAAATCTATGCATACAACTAAATAGTATAAATAAGTAACTAATGATAAAGACTTAGCAACTAAATGTATTTATTTATTTTTTGTTTTAAAACAAACTTGATATTTAAAAAATCATTTCTTTTTATAACGAGCTCTAACGAAATACCTTATAACGAACTCTAACGAAGAGGTATAAAGTAGAGAGGACTGTTTTTACTTACGGTATGCACATGAATCTCCTGCAAAATCAGGACTACAAACGCAGTTTCCCATAACACATCTGCCATGACCATGACAATCATATGGACAAGTTAAACTGGATTCATCTGAAATGAAACAATGTTTACGCGATGAAGATAAGAGACAGAAAAATAAGTGAAAGAAAAATCTTGTTATTATAGTGTAAATATAATAATAATGAAAGTATACACTTTTATAGACTGAATAGTTTTTACCTTTTTTTCTGCCACTATCTAAAATTAAAAAAAAAATATTTTATTACTTCTGTTTAACTTTATGAACCCATTTTGAGTGTTCTTAGCTACGCTTTGGTGGATGAAAGGAAGTCAAAGTAGTAGTTTTTCATTTTTGAAACAAACTACAATATTATTTAAAAAAATAGTAAAAGAAATATAGCCTCAACAGTCAGTTGTCCTTCAAGGGGAGAATGAAGGCTCCAGAAATTTAAGTTCAAAGGTATTATGGTGACAATATGGTTATCATTGCTCATCAGCCACTTTATGCACCAATCAGGAGCTGAGTATGATTCCTGTCACCACCGGGGATCTAATCCCGTTTCTTTACAACATCAGCATAGAGTCTTAACCAGTTTACCAGTGCAACACTTTAATATTATTTATTAATAAATATCACAATACTTACCAGTGCTTTGCGTTATAAATGCAATANTTTTTTTTTTTTTTTTTTTTTTTTTTTTTTTTTTTTTTTTTTTTTTTTTTTTTTTTTTTTGGCATTAACTTACTCTAAAATACTTTTTATTTTCAAAATGTTCTATAATAGTTAAAATGACTTTATACAAAGTGAGATTAAATTATTAAAGATTCCTTTTTTACAGATGAAAACCATTTTATACAAACTGATATAAATTAAATAGTAAATGTCATGCTACACATCGATAAAGATAAGAAATTTAAATTACATAAAAATTTTGAGTGAGCAATATACTCGTAGTCTCAGCATTTGATTTAGTTGAATTATTTGAGCCTGACATTGGTGATTTAGGGGCTATTTCAATTGTTATTTTTCTAAATGTACTTTTATGAATTACTATGTTTTTCATACATATGAATTAATATGTTTTGGATTTTGTGGTATTTAGCGATGTATCGCTAATACTCGACCAACTAAAAAGCTGTTAATTTTTGTTGGCGATGCTAATGTTGCGATGCATCAAAACATTTCAGACTTTTCAGAAGTACAAGGTAATTTTAATAGTAAATGAAACTAAAATACTATTTATATTGAAATTATTGGCTAATTTTATCAGGATTCTACCTTTAAATAGAGTTAGATGAAATGTGTGTACTCTGTGGGGATGGTAGCTATCGACAAAGTCAACCTATGAAAACGTACCCCACTTCATCTATGAAAAGATACCCCACCATAGAATTGAGTTAACATGTCGTATATACTAGTGAATAGGTATTATATTTTTGTAGTGGTAGATACTCTACTGTACTCCCCCAACAGAATTATAGCAGTGATAGAATTCGATGAATGGATACCACTAGTTGATTCATTGCAGTTTTGTGAGAAGCCGAGAGAGCTGTATTAAGATCACCATACTTTTGGGTGCTGATCGTGAGAGCTGTATTAAGTTCACGGTCGTGGTTACTCCTGTGTTGACTTTTAGCAGGTCGAGTGTATACGTTGTACGTTATATGTGATCGAAACTGAGTAGCAACAGCATGAGGAGGTGGATAATATCGCAGTTACAAGTAGCAAGTCAACTGTTCAATGCGGACCACCCATCGAAGTAGGCGTGTTCAGTTCGAAGTGGGCGTTACTGTCAATAAAAGCGTGTTCAGATCGAAGTGAGAGTTTCTGATAAGTTTGGCATGCTCACATCACGTTCGAAGGTCACCAATGTGGGGAGTGAGTTGTTCTCGACTTTTGTAGTGATAGATATCTACAACTCTAAAAAAATCTTACAAAAGGAAATCTATGCATACAACTAAATAGTATAAATAAGTAACTAATGATAAAGACTTAGCAACTAAATGTATTTATTCATTTTTTGTTTTAAAACAAACTTGATATTTAAAAAATCATTTCATTTTATAACGAGCTCTAACGAAATACCTTATAACGAACTCTAACGAAGAGGTATAAAGTAGAGAGTACTGTTTTTACTTACGGTATGCACATGAATCTCCTGCAAAATCAGGACTACAAACGCAGTTTCCCATAACACATCTGCCATGACCATGACAATCATATGGACAAGTTAAACTGGATTCATCTGAAATGAAACAATGTTTACGCGATGAAGATAAGAGACAGAAAAATAAGTGAAAGAAAAATCTTGTTATTATAGTGTAAATATAATAATAATGAAAGTATACACTTTTATAGACTGAATAGTTTTTACCTTTTTTTCTGCCACTATCTAAAATTAAAAAAAAAATATTTTATTACTTCTGTTTAACTTTATGAACCCATTTTGAGTGTTCTTAGCTACGCTTTGGTGGATGAAAGGAAGTCAAAGTAGTAGTTTTTCATTTTTGAAACAAACTACAATATTATTTAAAAAAATAGTAAAAGAAATATAGCCTCAACAGTCAGTTGTCCTTCAAGGGGAGAATGAAGGCTCCAGAAATTTAAGTTCAAAGGTATTATGGTGACAATATGGTTATCATTGCTCATCAGCCACTTTATGCACCAATCAGGAGCTGAGTATGATTCCTGTCACCACCGGGGATCTAATCCCGTTTCTTTACAACATCAGCATAGAGTCTTAACCAGTTTACCAGTGCAACACTTTAATATTATTTATTAATAAATATCACAATACTTACCAGTGCTTTGCGTTATAAATGCAATATCCATCATAAGGTCTCCATCATTATAAGCGGAAATGTACCAGAGTCCTCTTTCTAGATATTGAATGAATTCTACACTGTACAATTTCTAAATGAAAAAAATATGCATTTTAAAAAATGGCTCATAACACCAAATGTACTAAAAGAGAAAATAATCAAAAGCATTAAATGCAAATTTTTGTAATAAAACTACGTTATATCTGACTTAAGCAAATTGGAAAATTCGGATTTTTCCTAAGCAGCACTCATTGGATAATTGAAAAAGTCTCCATACACTTTTCAAATAGCCTAAAAATGTTTGGGCTCATTGCAATCATCTTAGAGCACAATGTAAAAAATACTAGATCAAATTACGGTACAAAGCATCGGTACTCAGGAAACCGGTACTTTTTACCATAAAATCTATTTTATCCAGGGCATGATACGTAATAAAAAATCTGATATACCGAAATTTTTAGAGTGGAATTACCTTAAAATTACAGAATCACTCTAACTAAATAAATATTACTAAACAAATTATGATATTATATGAATTTTACATCAAATTAACGATATTACATCAAAACTGGATTTCACAGAGGATGCACTCAAAGTATCGATACTTCATATCATATTTTATACTGGGATTTTTTACAGTGCATTGAAAGATCACTGTAAAGGACCTCATTAAACATAAATTGAAATGAACTGAGAAAAATGAAAGCTAGCTAAAATAAGTTCAAATAAAGAGTATAAATTAAATTAAAACAAGATTCAGAGTAATGATGAGGATAATTTCCATTGTTAATTAAAACCCCATCTGTTTTATTTTCCATAGCATTCAATACGTATTGAAAAGTATATAAACTGCGAAACAGCAATAAAACATCATTAAATGCAATGAAGTACGCGACAAAAAAAAATCAGATTTTTACATACTTGGTATTTTTGCATTAATACGCTGCTCATTGCGAATTTTCTTGTTCCAAATTCAATTTTATTTGTTAAGTTCTTTCTCAAATTCTATTATGGACTTCGTAGAATTAGAAAAAGGAAAGAAAAAGTTGTCAAGCCACTTTTCACTAAATTAATCTTAAAGCAATTGTTTTTTTTCTTCTATAATACGGCAAAGCACAGCTAGGTAAGAGAAAAGCTCAACTGTACAAAAATAAATTTGTTAAATGAAAGAAAACAAAGTCACTAAAAATAAGTCTAAGGAAATTCAAATCAAAACTTTACTGATTGATAGCTTTATTTGCTCAGTGAAAAGGCATAACAAGGGGGGCTGTAAATTTGTATGTCACCGAACTTTTGATTTTGAAATTGTGCCATGACCTTGATGTATGTCACTGTTATAATTCCCCAGTTATACTCCGCTATTTAAAACACTTGTATAAGGGCAGGTCCACTGCAATAAATCAAAAGTAAATTCAGGTTGATTAAAAAAATTTCCATCGTTTTCTAATAAGTCTAAGGACGCATGAATGGACTACAGTAAGCCTAAAAAATATCAGACTTTCTGGAAAATGTTGGAAATGCTCCCAATCAACCTAACGCATTTTAAAACGCCAACGACAGATATAAATTGTCAGATGTTCCAATTCAAATGCAACACACCCATCATAGGAGCAAAGTATATCTTAAATTCAACTATTAAGAGTTCGAATATTGAAATTTTTTCCCAAACATATTGTTTCCAGCTAGTATCAGAAGTAACTTTTGAGACTTTGTTCAGTTTCACAATAGTATGCCCATTAGTGGGCATGCTATTATATATGATGTGTAAGTAGTTTTAAATTTAATTTCGTAATTTTCCAGAATGATTATGTGTTGACTGTTGAAATTTACTATTTAAAATTATGAATTCGACAATTACAATCTGGAAAAGCAAAATTCCGATAACCTTTAATTTTTAGAGTGATGATGAACCGTTGTGTTCAATGATTTACTACGTCATTGTAGACTTCGATAATTTACTTTAATTGTTTTTATATCCAAATGTAAAATATATTTAAAAAACATAATTATGAGATTTTTATAATTTTTTATATTTTGATATATTTCCTAAAAAAAGTTTTTTTTTTTTTACTTTTTAATGTAAATTTTCAATTTATGTTTTTAGAATGTATAGACATGTTAAAGTATTGAGTTCGTTTTTATCCAAGAAATATACTGTAGAAGTCAAAGTTTTAGCTTTTTATTGATCAACTAATTGTGGTAAATCCAAATTTTCAAAAACGTATCATTTCAGCTGATTCGAAGGAAGCCTACAGCTGATTCACATTCAGATTATTTTTCGTTTGCAACATTAGGAGAAATTTGAAATTATAGTTTTTAAATGTAAAAAATTACTATATTTAAGATAATTAAGCAACAAATATGCATAGAAAAATTTAATAAGAGTGAAATTAAAACAAAAATTTGTTATTATTTGCTAATTTATTTCTGCAATATTTAACCCTCCAGAAATTTTCTTAAAATTTGGAGAAACGCCCAGCTCCCGTTTTTGAAAAAATAGCCAGGTGTAATGAACTCCAGTAATATTAGTAGAGTTGACCGTTAATCTCAAGCGGTTGTTTTATAAAATTTCCAAACTTGGTTAAAAATTATACGCCAATTTTCTGTGGAGGTTACACACAAGTCTCGAGTCCAAACACAACCGGTGGCACAGTTCTTCAATCTCGCCTTTTATCTGCATTTTATCTGACAAACAAATCGCAAGAGCCTCAAACGCAAAGGCTTAAGTTGAAGATAACTTTTATAAGCATAACGTTACTTTGGCGGTCAGTAGCCCTATATTATACTATTAAAAATGTACTGGTAGAGCTGTGATTTTATGGTAATAATAGCTTTACGGATATAAAAAAGCATTTACGATCAGTGATTATTGAAATATTTTTGTCGTTTATGACCGTTATTAGAGTTTGAAGGGCTATTTGTCTTTTTGACATAATTTTTACTTTAATGAATCTCTTGAATGAGTCTTTATTAATAATTTCGCTTTCTTTCTGATATAGTTTTTGCTAGTTTTTTTTAATGGTTTACTCAAATAGTTTTTTTCTATTTTAGCAAAGATCCTCTTAAAATAATGATAACTTAGTTTAATTTAAATTAATCGCGCGTTTTATAGATTATCTTTAATGAAAAAAATGCTTCGTGAACGTGCGACAATCCTTTGTAAGTACGTATTTAATATAAAACTAAGAACATTATTTCCTTTCTACAAACATTTAAATGTGTAGGTTTATAAAAATCTGATGTTTGAAAATATCACATACAGTATTTAAAGAGCTTGTAAAAGATAACTGGTTTTAACATAATTTAAAAAATAAATAAATTTGAGGTAAATTTAAATCAAATGCCTATTTTTGTTAGATTTGATAACACAATTTCCTGGCATGATTTCTAAATATTTGTAAGGAACTTTGAAAGTTCGTTACAAATATTTAAAATTTTATTTCTTCTTTTTTAAGGATAAAAATATCAATAGTTTTGTTTTTTCTAGAAACAATCAGTTAACAAAAATTTCAATAATAAAATTTTAAGAATATCTTCAGTGGTTGATGGATTATGAGTTAGAGTTCTCTTTCAGTCATGTTAACCGTGACTTATTTTAGTGGTTTTATTCTCCATGTAAAGCAAATGAGGGTGAGTTCCATCAAAAAGTCTTCCGCGAAAGCAAATTTCGCCCTCATTCAAATTCGATATGAGAGTTTCCTTGTCTTCTGGATTGGGTTTGACATTAAGAGACTACGGCGTCGAACATCGGTAGTTGTAAACCTGAATTCAGGTCAACTATTCAATGACAGTTATAAAATATTAAAATTTAACTTCATATATATATAAATTACTTAAATTTTGCGATTGAATTTCTACCATTGAATTTAACTATTTTATGAAAGCTGTTTTATAAAAGAAACAAAAATAATGTTATAACATGTCACAAAGAATGTTATAACATGAAATTGGAAACGGAATATGGAAAAATAATAATTTTGTAGCTAACACAATGTATTTAGTTTTATTCATTTCAGTTAAAAGAAATGATGTATAAAAGTGGAGAAGTATAGTTCACCAAAATCAAAACTAGTTATTTCTTTAAAATTGTTAGTGAAAGACTTCTCGGAACTGCTCCATTGAATGAGGGCAAAAAAAGAAAGAACTCTCTTGAGGAACAAACCATCATACAATAGTTCTTCAAAAAGTCAATAAGGAGCTACCGCGAAATACAATAACATTCTTCTTGAGAATCCGCAAAAAGGGACGTTACAATAAAACAGTAACCGAAATGAAACCCGTTTTTGACTCCAGGACATACCGTTTAAAACCGTTTTTCCAATCAAACCATCTGCTGTTACAAGCTTCCCCTCAAAGAAGAACAAATGAAGGAATGGATGGACAACCTAAGAAGAAAAAAAAATGTTCTCTCCTGGTGGGCAATCTCTAGCAAAACGAGAATAAGATGAAGAAGAAAGAGAATCAAAAGAAGAATGAAGTTTTATTGTTCCTGACAGAAGCAAACGTTAAGAAGTATTTACGAGCATGAGATTATATGGCGTTGCTTTTGTTTTGAGAGTAACAGGGGGGTGGCTGGAAGTTTTGGAAGAGAGTTAAAGGGTGGGGAGGCGGAAAGAGAAGTTTATGAAACGCTCCTGGTCGGCTACCAAAAAATGTACTACGATTCGCTTGAGCGAATTTTACTCGTAATTTTTGGAGGATGTAAGGCAGAAAATATGAATTCTTCGAGGCTTAAGAATTGAGAGTAGTGTAAGAAGTATGGCTTCCATTTGGAAGAAAGTGCTCGAAGAAATTGTTACATGCATTATTACTTTTAAAATCGAATATGAACGATTCGAAGGAGAAGAATAGCGTAGCAGTTCTTAAAAAAGCCATGCATAACATGTATATACAGAGAGAAAGAAAACATGGAAAAATATAAAAGAAAATTTAAAATAAAAATAATATAAAAGTAAAATATTTTTATCATTTTACGAACTTTAATTATTTACAAAAAAATTTAGAACATTAAATATCTGGAAAATGAAAATTTATAATCTCGCCATCAACTCACACAATTAGATCCACGGGTTATAATTGTGTAATTATATATATATATATACAGTAAGAACGACACTTTAAAACCCTCTTGTTACACTCAATTTGCGCTTTTGTTTTCATCTTTTGTTATCTGGCAATCTTTCTGCGAAAACATTTTTAAATCCTTCTTGAAAAATTTTCTGTCCTTGTAAGTTGATCTGATTTTGCTACTCGCTTTATAGTCCCTTTTAAATGTTTTTTATTTTATTTTATTTTCTGTTTTTACATGCTATTTTTACTTTTTGTGATCTTTTTTATTTGTTGTTATTTTTATAAAAAAATTTTTTGAGTGCTCCTCACACTATTGTATTAATATATTTTGCTTTGGCTTTATTGATACAATATCAGAAAGCACTCTGTTTTGCGGATATAATCGTGTGGGCTGAAGAAAAGATTATATCTTTTTTTTNCTGGTGGAGCTGAAACAACGTACCGCAGCCCCTATCAAAAGATTTGCTTCAGATATCTTATCATGCATTTAGACAGGAATGAATTAACAGCTAAAAATGTGTTGTGTGACTGAGGGGTCACACATAGAACATCTGAGACTATTCCTAATAAAACTTTAAATAATCCCATACAATTCATGGCAGGTAACAAATAATATCTTAGATTGTTTATGATCGAGATATATATATATTATAAATCTCTCTCTCTCTCTCTCTCTCTGTATGTGTATAAATATATGTATATATATATATATAGAGAGAGAGAGAGTTAAGATTTATAAAATATATATACAGTTGAACCTCTATATAACGAAGTCGTTAAATCCCGATAAGCACGTTATAAGGAAAAGTCGTCAAATAGGAAACCACCTTTTGAAATACCGAAGTAATACAAAACAGGTTTTAAATTCATAAGCACTAGACATAAAATTAAAATAACAATTGATACACCTTTATCATGTAAACTAGTATCTACTATTTATTCTATAAATCTTAACTATAAAAGATATCTGCATGGAAAGCAAGAATAGAGCAAAACATTATCCAGTGTTACACTATCATGCTACATACATTTTCAACAAAGAAAAGCTAAATTTATGTTTAGAATTACAGCTGCATTTCTTATAAAAGTAATTTTAAACATACATTACCACATGCGTTCTTAAGTTTTATTGCTACCGAAAAAATCCGTTAATTTTGTCGGAGTTTTTCATTTGAAATGCAAATAAAAAGGGAAAGGGATTTTATTGCTTTCTTTAAAAGTAAGTGACTTCGAAAATCAATTTCCCCCATAATATGCGTTAACCAGTTTGAAATGTTCTGAAATATTTTGGGAAATAGGGAAAGTGGATCGCAAAGAAAAGTTCGTTAAATAGAAAATTCACTTCGCTATCTCGAAATTATTTCACGAAGAAATTTCCAAAATGCTCTTGGTTCCTCTAAAAAAAATCGCAAAATAGAGAAATTCACAAAATGGAAGTTACTTAAATAGAAGTCCGACTATATATATATATATATATATATATACACATAAAGACATTCATTCATTTACAATAAGGAAGTATGTAATGAAAATAAATAACATTTCATTATTTCATTTGTTGTTTCCAATTGATGTATTTATTTTCTTGATAAAGCGGTTGAGGTGCAATTGCTCATGTTATGTTGATTTTACTTGCGCTAACCTAACAAGAGATCAAGGCCAAATAATTTTAAAAGAACTGTAGTGTCAAAGAAGAGTGTTCACCTCCCTATAATGTAACCCATGTCTGAATCTAAGCGGTGGATGATTTATGCGAATTCTGCTCCCGCTTCATAAAATATTCTTGCGAAGTGAAATATTTGCTGTGGTAGTTGGTTAGAATCCTTGGGTTAGAGTCCTCTTGTCGTCGGTCTAACCGTGGGAAGTTTTCGTGGTTTACCCCACCATATATCTCAATAGTCCCCCACGAAGGCTATTTTGTCACAATGCTTGAACCAAGGGTGTTCTCGTCTTTTGGGTTTGTTTTCAAAATCACAAGATTACAGAGTTGAACGTTGATAGTCTTAAACGCAGAATTGGATCGACTATACAACACCAGTTATGAAATAAAATAAAATAATTATGGAAATTTACTTTAAGTTTTTCATAAAACTTATTTTTTGTTAAATAGAACCATAAGCTAGAACAATGGCTAATAATAAAAACATTTTATTAATCTCATTCAAAATTTTCCATTAGGCCTACAGCGAGAACTTATAAATAGAACAAAAAACTGACAAGCTGTCGAAAGTATGTGCACCAAATTTGGTAAAAATCGGTTTAAAATATCTTATTCGTATAAGGAAAATCGATACTAACATTCTATTTTATTTATATAGCTTTTCACGACAAACAAACTTATTTTATAAAAAGAGAAAACCATTTTATAAACTTTTTTCTTGATTTACAATACCTCGTAAGTTTAAACTAATATCACATTGATTTAATATCATTTGACACTGTTATAACTTTATTCACTTTTTTTATTAGAATTGTTCTGGTGAAACAAAGGATGTTATTATAGCATAAAGCCAAAGTATGGGAACTTTTACTTCGCCTCTAAGCTTTTACGAAATTTAGCGAGCTTCCTAACGCGATTACAAAACATGATGTAAGATTTCGAACGATCATCTTAAGGTTGTTACTAAGGCTCATCATAAAATAGGATTTACTTTCTTAATATATTTTCTTATCACGTGTAGAAATAATGTCAGGATTCAGAAGTTTGTATTAAAAAAATAGATTTTCTAAAAGCAGTTAGACTTTTGCTTTTGATTAAAGATAATAGTTACAATAAATTTGATTTTAGTAATATGGTTTTTGAAATATCATTAAATTATAATAAACCGAATAGAAACGGAATAAATTATTTTTATTAAATATACATGGAGAAAAGAAAATAGAATTGCAGCACTGTATGGTAATGTCATTTCTGGTAAATAAAGCCATAATTCTGTTTAATAAAACCAAAATATACACTATTTAAATCACTCATTTGGTAATTTTTCCGTTCATATAGTAACGGTTTACCCGTAATTCTAGTTTTTAAAATTATAATTCTTATTGTCACACAATTTAGTAAGAAATACAAAACTGCATTAAAGTACATTTTACCGAATAAATGGTCTATGCCATGGTCTAAGGTATCATGATAAAATTACCAAATCTCACCAGTGTGTCACGTATTTTATTTTTCAATGTCCGTCTAAGGAATGACCTACGTTATACAGGCATCTGAAGGGCAGATTTGTTAGTCACTTTTCCCGGGACACCATTTCCCAGATGCACTGTGTGGGCCAACCTTGCTCCCACAGTAAGGACAGATAGTAGAGAGAATGACAGAACATCCATGTCTTGCCCGGGATTCAAACCTAGAACCTTTCTGATGCAAGACCAGTTCCCTGACCCCTATACAGGCTGTTCGGCACATTGCCAGTTATTAAAAACCATATTTTATCATTAATTTTACTGAAATCACTACCAAAATGCTTCGGTAAATATTATTGAGTTTTTTGGTATTCCCATAGCGCTAAAAATCACTGTAAATTTATGATATTATGGTAGTTTCTTCCATACTTATCATATCTGCCATAGTACATCTATAATGTTTTATTTGAAATCCGTGTTCAATTTGCAAAAATTGGAAATCAACTTACTAACTGTTGTTTGACCTAATGATTGGATTTTCACGTATTAGAACTCAATTTAGAAGCTGCAAATTATATTGCGCAGACAATATTTAAATTACGAAATCAAACACAAAATAGGTACTTTCTCAAAGTATGCATACTTTTTCCCCAACTGATTTGGATTCTTGATTTTTAAAATATGTGGAGTAGCCACTATGCGAAAAATGTAGTTCTCCCAGCTTATACAGGAGAACGGGTGAAAGTTTAAAACCCTTAATGTTAGTTTCACTTTTTCCACATACAAAGAAGTTTTATTTTAAATTTTGATTTTTCAAAAACTATTCAACCAATTTTCTTCAAATTTCTAAGTTTTCTTCACAAATAAAGTTGTGCAGGTAAAATTCGTAGTTATAATTTTTATACCTAATAATTCAAACTTTTCTAACCCTTTGCAAATTAATGATAATAAATATTAAAAAAACTCATATAGAACTATCTTTGCATAAACAAGCTTTATATGTGTGCAAGCGTTCTTAATTTCGCTTCAGTATTTGCGAAGATATAGCAAAATACGTAAAAAGTTTATATATATTACTACTATAAACTAGTAAAATTACTATCAATACACCTTAAAGTTTTTTTTTTTTAAATGGTGGCACTAGGGGTTTTGTCCCATTGGCCACAGAAATGCCGGAACTGCTACTCTCTTCTCGTTGCCCAGTGGGCACCTGCGGTGAAGCCACGGTGGTGGAGCTGCGTCGCCCACGTCACACAACCACAAACCCGTTTATAGGGCGGGTCACATTCAAACAAAGAGGAAGGGACATAGAACACAGAGAGAGAAAGAAGCATCCATGGTCTGAGCAGAATTCGAACCCGTGGCCAATAGTCAGACACGCTAACCACTCGGTCACTTGGTCGGCACACCTTAAAGTTATATATGCTACCGTTTAAGTGTTTAATTCAGTTATTTCATAGAAAAACTAGGTATTTCACGAAATAACAAGACAAGTCAGTTGAAGTACATAATAGATGAAAAAAATTCCTAACTTTACCAAGTTATTCTATAAAATAACTAGTTATTCTGTGAAATAACTAATGATCGAAAGTGGAAGAGAAAAATAAAAAAATGTAAAAGTTATTTTATAAATTAACTGATCAGAAATAGCTAAAATCTCTCGAAAAATACATTTTATCTCTATTACTTATTTTTATTTATAAATAATGAGAAAAAGCAGATGATGTAATTTATAATACACTGACTTAAAGCAACGGAATGAAGAATACACACGCACGCATGTCATTACAAAGCAGTATAAGCGGTTCAATTCAGCGTAGGTAAAACTATCAATTGCATAATTAGTGTTTTTTTTATCTTAGCTAAAGCTTCAACAAAATTTACATCACTTTTAAATTATATTAAAAATATTAAGAACAAAATATTAATATTGCAACAAATTCTGCAGGTTGAATTAAACTAATGTGACTTAGGAATCAAGTGTAACCATAGAAATATATTTAAACAAGAAAAAATGTCAAAAATCTGATATTGAACTGAATTGAATCTAAATTTATATATTACATCCCAAACTACGTTTAACCATAAAGCCGTTTGAATACATTAAAGATCCTAATTAATTTATTTTCTGTAACTCAATTTCTAAAAAGTTTTCCAAAATTTCATGTAAAAAAATATACCAGCTAAATAAGGTTGAGATAGGTATATCATCAATAAGTTTTCGTAGGAATAAAATACAGGCATGGCAACAGTTTAATAAATATCAAGAAAATGACGATATCAAAAATGCATTCATTTTTAATCAAGTCCCTTATCCTTTTGCTTCATAAAATGTAAACATATTAAATTCTCTTCTCTACTTTCGGCAAATAAGGCCATTAGCTTGCACTTTACGAGCAATTCAATTTAGAACTTTGATTTATTTTATTATAAAACTTGTTTAACATGCAATAAACTAGTTTATACAATCAACCAAAATGCTGAAATTTCAATATGCTATATTGTCTCAAGCATAATATTTTACGTTTTACCTTTTGGGAGGTACTTAAAAAGTCCAAAAACTTAGCTTAACTATGCGACGAATAAATAATCTTATTAGAACTTAATCATGTGGACTGCAAAATAAGAGCAGAATATTAAATTTTAAGCTTCTGCAACAGATTATTTCGAGAGAAAGAAGGAAAAAGTTTTGAAAATAAATAAAGGTATAAAGATAACTGAATATTCTTATATAATACGTGATATTGAGTGAAGAATAATTAAAAATAAAAAAAGTATTTTTTTTTCATCGAAAATGTAAGTTGGAAAATAAGAATGCTTAATATTTTAATTAGAAAAATATTTCATAGTTAATTTTAAATATTTTTAACATTTCTCCTCTATTATTAATATACTTTTACATTGTTTTTTGGAACAGCTTATTTAGTTCGATTGAAATAGATATCATTTTTCATTTATGAAAAGTAAAGTTAACTTAACAAAATTGTATGAAAATTGGTATAATTTGAAATTGTAGCGAAATCATAGCAAACAAAAAAATAATGATTATCAAATGAAAACAGTGCTGCGCTTATATTCCTTATATATAATGTAAAAAAATGAATGATTAAAAGTCCAATATTTTTTTTATTTTTAAGGAAGTCTTTTCTTTCAAACTTCTTCCAAAATATAGAAAATTAATATCTTCACTTGTTTTATAACTCAAAGCTGATTACTCAATAACTCAATAATGCTGAATAACTCAAAGTTGATTAGAAAATTCAGCATAATATCAAATAAAAGCTGTATGAGTTCGTTTTTGATGGAGCCGATTCCTGTGAACTGTTGCGGGCAAACAATTCATACAGTTTAAGAATTTGCTACCTCCTCTCATTTTAGAATACAAATTTCATAAAGGAAGTTGACTTATAATGTTCTGTACAAATTTAAAAAGTTAATGAGAAAATTCAAAATAATATTACATAAAGCGGTATGAGTTCATTTTTGAAGTAGTTCCTTGCAATTTGCTCCAAGCAAACAATATATTAAGTTTAGGAAATTGCTAATTACACTCATTTTAGAATACGAATTTCATCAAAGGAAGTTTGCTTAATGTTACATATCAATTAACAAATTTGATCAGAAAATTCAACATAATATTGAATTAAAGCAGTATAAGTTCGTTTCTGAAGTCGTTTCTTGTGAACTGTTCCAAGCAAACAATTCATTAAGTTTAAGAATTTTTGCTACCTCTACTCATTTCAGAATACAAATTTCATAAAGGAAGTTGACTTATAATGTTCTGTACCAATTAACAAAGTTAATGAGAAAATTCAAAATAATATTACATAAAGCGGTATGAGTTCATTTTTGAAGTAGTTCCCTGCAATTTGCTCCAAGCAAACAATATATTATGTTTAGGAAATTTCTAATTACACTCATTTTAGAATACGAATTTTATCAAAGGAATTTGACTTACTGTTATATATCAAGTACGAATTTAATTGGAAAATTCAACGTAATATAGAATAAAAGCAGTATAAGTTCGTTTCTGAAGTCGTTTCTTGTGAACTGTTGCAAGCGAACAATTCATTAAGTTTAAGTATTTGCTACCTCCTCTCATTTTAGAATAGGAATTTCATTAAAAGCTGTTGACTTTTAATGTTATTTGCCGATAAACAAAGTTGATTAGAAAATATAACATCATAAAAAGTAAAATCAGTCTGAGCGAATGAATACTTAATATTTGACGGAATTTAAAGAGAACCATATGCTTCCCTTGTGAACACACTAACATTTAAAATGGTTTTAAAACAACAAAAAAATAGTTTTAAAATCAGATAAACAAAATGTAAAACTCTCAGGGTGCTTTAAAGTGACACACAAATCAAGATGTAATTTCATCGAACATTTGAAGATTCGCATTCTGTCGAAAACCACGTAATTGTGCAAGGAGGAAAAGAAATTTGGTAAAAACACCCTACTATAATGGTATTGAAATTTTGGTTAAAATGACAATAATTATGGTAATAACAAAAATATATGTTATTCAAGCCATTCATTTGGTAACGTTTTCTTTCACATGGTAACGGTTCACTGAAAATTCTGGTTTTAAAAATTATAGGTCTTTTTACCACACACTTAGTTATAAATACGAAATTAAAATGCAAATTTAACCGAATAAGTGGTTTTAATGCCACGTTCTATGGTATAACGATTTTTGCCACCAGATTTTATCACATTAACTAAATTTCGCTGCTAATCTTGCCAAACTCCTTAACAGTTCATTAGTAAAAGTTAACGAGCTTTTTGTGTTCCCATTAAGCTAAAGTTTACCATATTCTGGTAGTTTTAACCATACTTTTTCTCAGTGCGAGACTTAATGCCTGTCTTAGTTTTTCAATGTCCGCTTGAAATATCAAAAATGATAGCTTTATATTTGAGAGTATTCTTATTAACATGGAATGAAATCCTGCAAAATGAATTATTTATTAAAAATAAATAAAACAAATCAAACTAAAGCTCTACTTTTCAGGTTGATTTGTGTGAACACGCTTTTAAAAACAATTCAAAGACTTGAAATCAGTGCATAGTGTCTAAAACAATATTTTATGTATGCTTGTTGTAATACAAAGATATAAGTGGAAATGCAAAAAAATGTTGAATTTTTATATTCTTTTCGAAATATTATAACATTCATTGGAATTGACGTTATAATCAAATATGCTCTATTTTTTTAATTGACTTTAAACGTGCTAATGACAAGCATCATACTAACAAGTTATTTCTGAAAACCTTTTAAAAAATAAGAAAGCATTTCCGTTGCTCTTCAAGAAAAACTTTTATAGTAGACTGTGATCTAATTGGGGTGCTAATAATCTGGAATCCAAAGGATTACACATGGTACGGATTTTCTTAATCCGGATTAGTATTCAGTAAACGGCGCGATATTGACCATTAGCACAAGAGCACCAAGCACAACTATGTAATTTATTTATTATTATGCGCAGTAAACGAATTACATAGTATCAAAATCGGAATTTGATTTACATTAATCTGCGCTTTATCAACAAGGAAAAAAGCTTATCAAATTGTTTCGTTATTTTAACAGTAAAGTAATGTCTTGACAGAGGCCTCATGTGCCAGCTGCCGCGAAGAGGATAAGTATCTAGGTAGAATGCCTTAAAAGATATGTAATAAGATGATGAGAAACTGTTGCCATTGTGTGGGAAAAATCCCTTTCTTCCTATATAGCTTGTTCTAGTTAAATAAATTAAGAACTTCATCGAAGAAAAATCAAGATATCGCTGATTTTAAGAACGGTAAAATTTCCTTGTTCGAACCTGGGCAATAAAAGGTGATTATAAAATATAAAAGAAAGGATCAAACACAATAAATTAGCACTTCAATCATCTTCTTTTACAAACTGCATTTTTAATTATTATTATTTTTTTCTAACGGCAGGTACGGAGTTTTTGTTCTCTACTTCGGAAGATGCCGGAAGTGTTGTTCATTTAACATTATCCAGTGGGTACAAGTGAACCAAAGTGACGGAGGCGAGCAACATTACCCACACCACACTGCCACGGATACCCGTTCATAGGGTGGTCCACATTCACACATCACACACAACAGAGAACAACACACAGAGAGAAACATCCATGCCCAGAGCGGGATTCGAACCCGCGCCCATGGACTTCACAGTCAGACACGCTAATCGCTCGGTCACCTGGCCGGCTTTTTAATCATTATTTATGGATGTAAACACGATGCATATTATAAATTAAAAAGAAACAATAACGGTAATAATTTCAATTATTTGAAACATTTTTGTTCGTTTTTCAGCTAATTATTAAACCACAAAATTACTTACAGCTTTTAAGTATCGATAGATAATATTTCAATTTTAAACTAAACTCCCTAGGTAATTGAACAATATAGTCATAAGAGTGTTTTCAGTTAAATTAGCCAATATTTTTATAACGAGATATTGTCATCAATTTATTTCGCAATTTACTTTACACTAACCTTAATTAAACAATGTTATAGGACAGTTTACGTCATGTGCGCGTACTTCTGTCTAAATGAAGAAGCTTAGAAATATGCAAATGCAGAGCAAATATATTAATTATTTTATATAAATAAATATGATTTCTATCATCGCTAAGAATTATCCATTGTGATTTATTAGTTTTGTTGCAAGAGTTTTAAATATCTTACAAAATATCTGAAACTCAATGTATAAGAATGTAAAAAAAAAAGAGTTATTTTGAGCTAAAAAAGCTACAAAATATTTTTTTTTCAAACTTAATAGAATTATATTATATTTTTAAAAGAATTCATAGATTCTGATTTCAAGCATAATTACAAAATTTTTAAACGAAAAATTATTTATAATTTTATACTATAGTAAAAAATAACTTGTTGCTATCTCCATAAAAAAGTATATTTAAGCCTCATTAGCATTGCATTCCATAGCCGGTGTTGCATAAATTAGCGCTCATTTTTACAAAAAAACAAGTAAGTATAAAAATTTAACTTCCATTTTATATAAATTAATGGACTTAATAAATGAGTGAAAACTATTATAAATTGTTTTGTTTCTCGTAACTTTAATTTTCAGTATTAAACAAGGAATAAATAACGCAAAAGTGTCGCGAAAAGAAAAGAAAAATTAACGAAAGCGGACTAAAAAAAGTTAAAAGAGCTTAAGCCCTAATGGAAATAAATTTTTATCGGATTTTCAATTAAGCATTTTTTTTTCTATATACAAAGAATACGGCTTTTGTTCCAACTTCTTTACAAAATAAATTTTCTTTAATCGTTGAAAAATGGATAAGAGCAACTTTATTTTTTTAAGCTTTCGCGTAGTTTATAAATTAAAATTAAATAAATTCTCTAAATTAAGTAAAGATAACAGAAAATTTGCTGTATTGTTTTGTTCATTTTTGTAAAATTTAACAATAGCTTTTGTGCGGAATAAAACTTAGAAAAACTAAATGCAATGCACTTTTAATAAGAATTAAGAGTTCTTTAAAAAAATAAATTATTGTATCCGTTCTATAAGAGTCTAAAAATTTGTCACGATAAGTTTCCTGAATCTGATGAATAAATTAATTCACTGAAAATTTTATATGAAAAGAATTGAAAGAAGACTAGCAAAAATACATTATTTCTAATCTAACTTGTTTTAAAATAAAGCATACTATTATGATAGTTAATTTAAACTTTCAAGAATTTTTTTTAGTGAAATGTGCTAATAGTTTCCAAATAAGCATAAAAACTATTTGGTAAATAAGTAAGATAAATGTCAACTAAAATGTTAAAGTTTAAAACAATGAAAACGAATTTAATTTTAAAAAATTAATCATAAATCGATCGATAGTCATATTTCTGTATAATGCGTAATATATGTTTCCTAATTAACATTGGAAACTCTTTGTTAAGTAAAAAAGGTAAGAGTTAACAAAAATGTTAAAGTTTAAGTAATAAATATATATATAACCCTAGTATAATGGAGGAGACGCTTTCAGTTTTTGGCATTTTTTTTAAATTTCTAAAGAAATGCTTAGGGTATTATTTCATAACTTCAGATTAATTTGTAACCATTTATTCATGCAATTTTCAATATTTAGCACTAAAGTTTAAAACTTTCAGAGGTTTAAGAGGCCAACAATAAATTACGAAAGAAAACAAGTATTTTTGAACACCCTATACTGGGAAATCAAGAAATAAGCCTGTAACTTATACCGATTATTTTGGCTGTTTTTTGCAAAAAACTACATGAAATTTCATAAGCCTAGCTTAGATATTTGTGGAGATATAGTCATGTGTATAAAAAAAGAAATTTTTTGTGTTACGTTCTTTTTCTATAACTTTAAAAATATTCAATAACATTAAACAAATTTTTGGAAAAATTAAAAAATAATATCGAAATTGATGTTTTAAAATTTGGAAAATGAAGCGCTAAAAATTGCGCAAGATATGGTTATTTAAAGCAGTTCCTTTATACAGTGCATACTCTGAAAAAAATTAAAAAAATATTTTTTATAACTTTTTAGTGTTTCGAATTGTCTGAATAACTTAAAAACTTAAAGAGTCTCAAATAATTTTCTAAGTAGTTTTTGAACTACTTAGAATTTTCAAGCGTTTCAAGTACAGGCTCAAAATGATATGGGGTTTTCTCTAAATTTCATTTTGTGCCATTAGGCATTATTTATTAAAAATTACATGGGCCTTGTGGAGGATCATCTCCATAAAAGAATGTTTTTTTTTTCATATACCATAACAGTTTAGTGTCTGGACAATTATTGTAAGATATCATTTGTTATTAAATTATATCATACATACAAAATGATATGTGTGGAAAACCCATTATTATTTTGTGCTCTTTAACTTAAATGGCCTCTTGTTTTTTTTCTACTTTTTTTATAAGTTGCGAAATACGATTCACTGCAAAATTATAAAAAAATGAACTTTTTCCGCTCTTGTGTAGTATTTCTTAAACTAGTCATATCTTGTACAGTTTTTAACTCAGTGCAAAACAATATTTCTTCATTTTTCATGATACATTTGCTAGAATAGTAATTATTTTTTTATTATAAATCTGTAGTTATGTCTAGAGTTCCTCGAGCTCTACCGATTTAGAAGAAATTTCTCTAAGATGGCATTATTAACGAAATGACTTTAAGATCAAGACATGTGGTTTTGTAGAGAGACTATGGCATATTTTTTAAACTTGTTATAAAATAAAGTTTTCCGATTACAATAAACAAAATTTCCTGCACTACGATACTGATACCATTCCGTTCTCTAAGACTACATATCAAGTACATAACAGAAAATATTATAAATTCCAAATTCAAGATAGGATAAAATAGAACCCCTGGATCAGTCATCTCACAGTTCAGTCTTCTGACGAGATATGTCTCCCTGCCAGAGCATCTGCATAGCATTGTAATATTTCAGAACTCAGACTAATTTGTACCCTCTTTCTAATTTGGCAGACCTAATTAATCGAGAACACCTTAGTATGTCTCCGAAACAACGCGCGACGCGCTAGACAATTTGACATCTCAACAATGAATTTTGATCGTTACTTTTAAACTTTTATTTATTATTCTATTTATTGCCTTGCTAATTGGAAATAAAAATAAAAATCTGGAGTCTTTAAAAGCGTAAAAGTATGCAAAACTTGTTTTTTTTTATTTGATTTCATTTGTTTTAATTTTAACGGATTTTACCAAAATGGCGATATTTTTTATGAAAAAAGTTTCATAAATTTCTTTTTCCAAATTTTTAGAATATTTGTCCGTTTTAAGGAGCAGCCATCCAATTCTTCTCAAGAAGATAGTTTGAGGAGTGTTGACTCAGGGGATAGAGAGCTCACCTCCCAGTGAGAGGACCCAGGTTTTAATACCAACAGTGCCAGCTCGTAGTGATGACGTAAAATATCTTAAGTGGTAAACGGATCATAGGTTGAAATCCCCTTATCGTCGGGCTAACGTTGAAAAGTTTCCATGATTTTTCGTTCCATATAACACAAATGAGGTTCAATTCCATCAAAAAAGTTCTCCACGAAGGTTAGTTTGTTCCATTACTTGATCCAAAAGTTCTCTTTTCTTTTCTGTTGAGTTCAAAATTAGGAAGCTACGGAGTTGCAAGTCGTAAACTGGGAATTGGTTCCACTGTTCAAAGCCGGTTATAAAAAAAATGTGTATAATACAATGACATGCGTATAATACATTGAAATCCCCTTGTCGTCGGTCTTACGTTGAAAGGTTTCCGTGATTTTTCTTTCCATATAACACAATTGAGGTTCAGTTCAAAGCCGGTTTTAAGAAAAATGTGCAGGCCAAATGCAGTCCAAAAAAAAGTTAAGGGTAAAAGAACTAAAGTAATACTTACTCTTTCAATCCGTAGTACTTTCGCACTGTCTGTTGTTAATATTTCCAAAAAGTTATACCGCGTGTGTGTTGGTAGTTGATTTCGTCTTCCAAATATTCCGAGTCGGGCACCCATAGGCAAAGTATAATTGAAACGCACTAAAGACGGACTTTTTTGCCTCATCTGGACGATCCAGTGACTGTAAGGAGCGATCTGAAATTCTGACTGTCTGCCTATAACTATTTCTGAAAAGGATAGGGTGGAGGGGGAGAGTGAAGTTGCGCTGTTGCTACTCGATTTGGACGATGATGATGAAGAAGACTCTGTGGCTGCAAGAGAAATAAACAAATTTAAGCATGGAAAGTAAAGAACAGAATGCAGAAAGTATAGACGAACACGAATAATTAATGTGCTTTTAATGCGTGATTAATATGCAAATTTAGTTATACGTTACACTAAATTGAGTATTAGATGAGATTTAATTTATACGAATACATACCTTTTTTTGATGATTCTACTATAAGATCAACATCTTCTACTAAAGGACAGGCATGATTGGCGTCTTGTTGCCAATTCGGTGAGAATAAAACTGAAATGCATACAAAAAATATAACTAATATATTGTTAATACATAAGTTTATACATATTTAGTAATTTAATAAAATTTCTCTTAGCCAGTCTAACGGAGCATAAGATTATACCATATAAGAAGGACTAGAAGGAGAAAATATTTAGTTGAAGATAATTGTTTTTGGAAAGCAAATAAAAAAAATAGAATGTAGAATAATTACATTTTCGCTATGTCGACAATGTTTAAAGATAATTACACTATTTACTTTTCCGAATAAAAATTACAAAGCTGTAATTTTTTTTCGTTTTTTTAAGAATAAAAAGTGGGAGGTTTTTTTATTGAAAATGAATCCATTTTTTCTTTAAAATTAATAATTTTGAAGAGAATAAACTTTTTATCCTTTAATAGGTTTAAATGTATTTGAATAAATGCAGCCTTTTTATTAGTTTTGTCTCCTTTTATTTCCTTAATATCGTAAAGACTATTCATAAATTATTTACTTTATAGTATAAATGTTTCGTAGTCAACTTAACGTGCAACTTAACTTAATATTTAAATTACTTTTATGACGTTTAGATTTCAATTAATTATATTACTTTTGTTTCTTCAAATTCACGACTGGCAAGTCTTAAATGCCGGAATAATAGATCTTAAATAATCTTAACAATCCTAAATGATCTTAAATAATAGATAAAAATAGGTGCCTAATTTTGAATGATTAAACATATCGACTGTCATTTCCAATTTGTTTATTTTTTAAGAGAAAAATGTTTATAATTAAGTATTTTATAGCCACATCAGTTTCAAGAGATTAAAACTATTCATGATTTTTTGATGCACAGATAACAATTGAGTTTACTCCCAAACGTCATTAAAATATAACAATTGAAGTTTTAACTTAATACGAAAAACCCATCTGCGCAAACTCTTAGCAAGGAAAATATCAGAAGATCTGATTAAAATGTGGTATAAAAATAACACGGCAATATTTTTTTAATACAGATACGAAACCAATTGGCACATTTTCTGCGAACGCGTCAGAAGTTTCCACCAACTTACGTTTTGAATAAAATCAACAAAATTAACCTTTAAACCGTTGGAATTTAATATAACAATATAACACAAGAATAAAAGCAACATTTAATTAGTTTCGTCTTCTTTTCTTTCCTTCTGAACCAGATAGATTATTTATATTTTTCTCTTTTTATTCATGCTAATTTTGAACTATAAAAATCTGCTTTAAATTTTTTCTTTTTCGAATTACTGTCATGTTTGGCAATTTTCTACAGGTTTGATGAGTCATTGTCTACAAGTGTGGAGTTCAAATACAGTTTCACACTTCTAACTGTTTCTCTAATGCATATGAGCCAACAAAACACCATCCCCCACTTACATTGTGATTAATGCTTGATTGCTTAGATTTTGTAAGTTCAGCATAAATTTCGGCATTTGACGAAATATCGGCAATTTATTAAATACACTGGGTAACAAACTTTGTTTTCTGGTACATAATATTTTTAACGGATCCAGGATGTTTTCACGTCTTGGATTTTAAATCTGCAATCGGTTTCTCCCTCCACACTATAGCTTTATTGAATAATATTTCCATACTTACATTGTGATATAACATAATTTCAATGTCTACTAATATGTATTTAATTAAATTTATCATCATTATTAAAAGGCAAGTACTTAAAATGATACAACAACATAGTTGTTTACAGAAACAATTAATTAAAAACAGAAATCATACTAATTTTTAACTTGAAATTTTATTTTTAGGTAATATATTTTAATTTATTTTTATGAAACATTGTTTAATGAACCAAATCTCTCGCAACTATAAATTCACAGGTCTATAAAATTTGCATATAAATTTTTTTTAATTAATTTTAATTTTTTTAAATAATTTTATACTTATTTAAGTTTCATGCAATTATTTCCTATTCCAGAGCTTTTTATAATTAGAGACCCTGGAGAAGCACAATGTATATATATATATATATANTATATATATATATATATATATATATATATATATATAATGCTACATGGTTTTGTCTGCTGGTGCTGGTACAAAGAGCAACTTGTTTTCTAAATAGTTACCTAGGAAACATTTGTTTATAAAATAGTTTTTTGTTCCCGAGTGTACTACATTCATATTTCAACCAAACCCCACGATTTACTTCTTTTAAAGAGTAAAGCTTGTATACGTGATCAAATCAATTTAGAAACTCATCGAACATTTAAACAAATACATCAGATGTTAATTTGTATTTAACAGTGCACATCCTCAAATTTTTTCCAAACACGCAATGTTGTCTGACAAAGTGCGAAATCCAAACATTGTGTTTGGTTGCGTGTCTTATAAGTGCATTAAACAATATTAAATTTTAAATGTATAAGATCATCAGCAACTATCTGTATCATTAATAAGTTATACGTAATGTTTTCTTGAACTTTAATATGTAAGCATATGGAAAACCTTAAAATTAAGCTAAGTGGAATATTTATTGCGCATTTTGTGACAGGGAGCCATTTTAGTTATTAAATATTTATATGATTATATATAAAAACACAGCTCCTGAGAATATAAATTGCTCAAAAAACGATGATTCTTTCATAAAATTTTTAGAATGTGGTATAATGTTCATAAGTACTGATTACTTATTTGTATTTAACTTTTTTAAAGGCATTGATTCGAAAACCGATAGATTTGTGAATTTTTTTCTTTTCCTTTTTTTTGTTGCAAATTACACACATATTGTTACAAACCAAGTAAAATATTTTTTTTTTATGGTAGTCACTTGCATTACGTGTTAACTACACATAAGTACACTTCTTATGTAAATTTGAAATGCTTGGAAATTCTAAAGTTGTTAAAAAGTTTTTAAGTATTTTAGAGCATGCGTAAGTATTAGTGTGTAATAAGTGCTTAATATTTAAAAAGGTACGTATAAAAAAATATTGATATAAAGAAATGCATATATATAAAATATTTTTCTGCAAAAACATGCATTTTTTAAATTAAGTAGAATATTTTTTTTGTTTCTTTTTGTGAAAATTATGCAAAATCGAAGATATTTCAGTTATTTTATGTAATGTTTCAGTTATTATTAAAAGCACATACCCCACGTAAGTTTGCAACGCTTAAAATAATCTGATATTGCTATAAAAGTTGAGATGTTTTCTTGTGGATGTTTTAAAATCTACGCAAGTAATGGATATTTAATTGCGTTTATAATTTTAAACGGCATTCGTAGAAAAAATAAAAAATGTATATAAGGCTGATTTTTTTCTTTTGCAATTCAAGCATTTTTCTAAACAAAGTAGAATGTTTATTGCGTATTTTTCTGACAGGAAATAAGAGAAAATTTTGTTTTTAATTAAAGGTAAAATATTTTATAAGCTATAGCGTAAGATATTTTATACATCATGCAAATTTGTTATGACTAAGAAAGTCTGATATTTTTAATTATGTTTTATAATGTACGTTAGTATTTATTGTTTTATTTCTGTTTTTTATTTTAAAAGTCAATTAATCAGGTATTTAAAAGTACCTTTATCAATACTCAAATTTTTGAGCAAAATTTCGCTTTTCTCAGGTTTTATTATGACACTGATTTCTTTTTTTTAAAAGATTTAATCCGTTTTTTATACGCTCACAATTTTATATTGCAGAATAAATCCTTTAGATATTAAATTTACTTTAAAAAGTAAAACTGACTTTTATCAACTTTGTAAAAATTTCTAGTAGCCTTACTTCTAAATATTTAAATACTGCAAAGATAAATAATTCTCTCAGGATCTATTTCAGAGAATTTTTTTTAAACGTTTTGTCGTTTGTTTCTTTATTTTCATTTAAAACTCAGTTTCAGATAATTAAGTCATTGGAATTTTAAATTTCATTTAAACAATAAAAATTTCCAGTTTTTTATTTTTAAATTACTTTTTGAAGAATTTAATAATAGTTGAAGATTTAAACTGAAATGAATTTTCAGAAATAAATAAATTAATTGAAAAAAAAATATGAAAAACAAATTTACCTATTTAAACAAGGGAATAGAAAGAGGTTATATGGAAATTAGTCAAGAAACATTGCTATGTAACATTTACTATATAGTATAACATTTTATTTATTATTATAGTAACATTTTATTTAATAGTCTATTAGATTCTACTGAATTTAATAAAATAATTTTTATTCCCCCGTTTAAAAATATTTATAGTTAAGTCATGAACGTTTATTTGAAGCAGAATGCGACTGTATTATATCTGAATAATTGCTCTGTAGCAAATATTATCCAAATGAAGATATGGTTTACTTAGTGCTATATATAGCATTGGAAGCTAAACAACGTGAATAAATCACAAATAGAGACGCAAAAGCAGGTAACTATAGTTTTGGTTCTATAAAAAAGAACCTTTCTCACTCTCGGAACATAGCTTGTGTTCTGTTCATAAAATGTTGTTGATGTTGTTTTTAATGACGCTTGGACAAGTCAAGCTCGCCAAACATTGGCATTTTATGAATTTAGTCAGGATGGAGGGCTTTTCGTTTGACTAGAGAGCACCGCAAGGGTGAATGTGCATCTTAGCTTAGAGTTTCAAGGATAAATAGCGGCACACTCACTTGTGAGGTCAAATACTCAATTTAGTAATGGAACTAAAGGGAAAAGAAATTTTCTCCTGATTCTTGTAATCATGATAGTGCACAGTGACCGACCCTAAGACGTTCGATTCAACAGATTTTAGGAACTTGTAGCATGTACTCGATATGTCTTGGCGCAATCGAGGATCGAACCCTGGACGCTCAGGAATTGTTTCCGATTATCTTACCACTTGGCTACTAAAATCTCCTCATTATTAATCATGTATCAATTCATACATATTTAGCATTTTCGCGCACGTTCCGACGCATTCATATATGAATGTTTTGCGCAGCACTGTAATTACAGGACAATCTACGTTTTAGTAAGGGCTTCGAAGAATATACGTAAGTGTGCAGTGCTACTTGAAAATGCTGACTTCCTGATGTAACTTACTTAGGAAAAAGGCAAGAGCGGCTGTGAGTGCAACTGTAACGAATATGAAGGTCAAGGCTGTACATTTCCAGCTGCACTGTCTCGTACTGGACTTTCTCAGCTGAAAATGGGAATGTGCGAATTGACTTGTAGAGAGAGGACGACGCAGCATACTCTGATTAGGTAACGTCGACGTCGGATACGTCACGTGATACCTACAAAACAAAACAAAAATTTTTAAAAACCAAATTCAATAAACTAGTTTCTTAAAACGAAATCTCCTCTAAACATGTTTTCTAATTTTTTTATTATTATTTTATTTTTATTGTTGGGCAGAATTCTTACAAAAAGATCTCTCAATCTTGGAGATTTCCTCCGGATTATGTATTTTAAATACATAAGGTGCTCTGTGATCACCCTATATATTGTTTTTCAGTACCCAACTTTCGTTTTTATTTCCATTACTGTCGATTTCAAATAGTTCAGCTTTGCAAAGTCATGATTTAAACGTATAACTATAAGCAAAATGAACACATAGTTTCAAATAAACCTATAATTAAGAAGTTGGTGATGTGAATTGCTTATGGTACCACGACCACGTTTACCACTCATATAACCAGGTATAACAAAGAAATTATAAGTAAGTACAACAGGAAAAGCAATAAACAGATGTTTTAATTAAGGACTGAAACTAGAAAACACCATTGATGTTATTTTTAAAATATTTGAAAAAACTGAATCGTTCATAGCTTATGCTTATTTCAAAACACTGGCTTCTACTAAAACAATGCGAAAATTCCATTTAAATGCCTCTGAATTTAAAATATAATTAAGAAAAATAAAAAAATCAGCCTTCTAAATTTGTTTGCAATTTTACTCATTCGGATTTATTTTCAATCTCGCATTCTTAGAGCATGTGGTACACTAGAAGTCCCGTATACACGCAGTCGGACGGACATAAACAGAAATTCTTTATTTTATTATATACATAGATTATTTATCGCCCTTTTCGATGGATTTACATTATTATATTAATCAAAACACATTTTTTTACAATTTCTCAAATTAAAATAAAGGTTAACTGTATTATTTAATATTTTCTGGCATAATACTGTCAAAAATGCTCGAGGCAATTCATGATATTTAATTATTCATGATGAATAATTGCATTTTCACCATAGATTTAGCTTTTTAGAACATAGCTTATTATTTAATTTCAATTTGTCACCATTTCTCCTTCCATTGAGGTGTACCAGGTTGAAATCGCAACGATGGCTGGTTGATACGAATCCGCATTCGGCTTGTACCGACCACAGTGCGGACGTGAAATATCTTCAGTGGTAGACAAGTAATGGGTTAGAGTCCCTTTACCGTCAGGTAAACTGTTTGAGGATCCCGTGGTCTTTCTCTCCATGTGACGCAAATGAGAGTTAGTTCCTTCAAAAAATCCTCCGTGAAGGCAAATTTCTCCCAATACGTGATCCAAGAGTTCCTCTGTCTTCTGGATTGAGTTCAAAATTGCAAGTGAAATACTAATTTAACAGTTAACAAATTTCGCGAAGAAGCAAAATCTTTAAAGTTGTGCTTATAGTTTGAATCGAATAAAATAATGGTCTAAAAAATTTGAGGTGACATATTAGTGCTACCATCTATGAGAAAAACTAGCGAAAAAAGTTTCATTCGGAAAAATAATTTAATAAAACCTATAGTACTAACAAAAATAATATTAATTTTATAACAATAATATGTATAAAAAACATTCAAAGTAGGTAAATGTTGTAATTTAAATAACAGATAAAAGTAAGAAAAAAATCGTTCACTGGCATCCCATCTATCATAGGGTGATTTACTTAAAAATCAGAGCCTGCACATATGGATAGAAAGCCGTCTATAGACTTTATCCTTCATTTATACATTCTTACATAATTTTAAAGTCTACGCATATTACCTGCATTCATCGGGGGTGACTGTTCATAAACCAGAGCCCATTCCATTTTTACAAAAAAAAGAGAAAAAAATATGTATATATGCCTAGACTCTACTGGGTAGGTATAATGAGGAATAATGGAAAGGCGAATAAAACGGAAAACTGTGGAATACGAAATTTCTAAAAAGCACATTTATGTTGTATTATACTTTCTAAGAAACATTAAACTTCTTAAGACTTTCTACAAAAATATATTTAAAAACGAAATTCCGGTAGAACAAGTTATCGTACGTAATGTGCCATAAATCTATTGTATAATGTGTCGTAATTATAATATAATGAAATATTTAATGAGTTCAAGATGATAACATGTTTAATTAGTTTTTAAACAGAATTATTTACTTTTATATTACATCACTTCCCTTGGCAGGATAATTTGATTCCAAAGAAATTTTAGTTTATTTAAAACAAAGACATATTTTGTGTAACAAAATAATAGAAAATGTATAAACTAAATATAAATCTGAAATTAAAAGAGACAAGAAAATAAATATTTTGCTTTTTGGCATAACTTTTATAACACGTCACCTTATGAAAGAAAACTGCAAACATAATAAATAGCAAATGGTATTGACTGAGTTTAAATAATGATTTATATTATTTGCTAAAAACACTATGCATTTATTAATCATTTTAAAAATAATTTATACATTTATTAATCATTTTAAAAATAATTTATGCATTTATTAATTAATGTTATTAATTAAATTTCACTGCTAAAACTCAAAAGAAAAGGTTCAAAGAGTTGCAGAAATTTTTCATTCGAAAAACGTAACTAAAGTTTATTATATTTTCAGTAATTCACGCATAAATATTAAATAAAATGTTCTTTTTTTAACTTAAGTAATTAGATTTTTATGATATCAGATTACAATATCTTAACTGTAGGATTTCAAAATACTTATTACACAATAATTCTTATTATTTTACAATAATTGGACTACGCAATAATTCTGATAATTTTTTTAAAAATTTTTACATTTTATGTAAAGACTTAAAAATTGCATATTATATCAAAGACTTATAAATAATTCTTTGATATATTAATTACATCATCTATAAATAAATAGAAATTAATTCAGATTACGGTATAATTAAAACATAAGTAATTTACTTTTATAAAACACGGCTTTGTGAACAAAATTTAATCAAATTAAATAAATCATGGGCAATATTTTATAGTTAATTAATATAGTAATTAATTAATATTGTTTAATTAGAAAAGATTTATCTATTCATCATTAACACTTATGAAAGAAAGACAATCTTGTTAATTTGTTCATGAAGAGACGTGAATATTATTTATCAGCAATAATTTGTGTAAATAAATTTAAAAAATGTTAATTACCTGTCAGCGTTATGGTTGATATGATCTTCTTCGCAGTGAGGATATCCAATGTTAGAATGATGATCTAAAATATAAATTAAAGAATTCGTAAAAACACGAATTATGTAGCTTATAATTAAAAAAAAAGAATTTACTCTGCAATGCATTAAAAATGTATTCATAAATATAAATGGAAAAATTTAGATATTAAAATAAATACATTTGCATATGAATCAAGAAAGTTGTCATTCAAGTAGTAAATGATAATTGAATAAAAATCTCTAATGGTTTCAATTGTATAGTGTTTTCGATTTCCAGCGTTGCTTAAATCAGAAGAGTTTATCGTTCAAATTTGCATTTACTTTTGAAAAAAGTTGTTTTCTTTTAATTCGCTGATTTGAATTCAATTTTATATGAATGAGATTGAATTGAGAGTTAAGGCCGATAAGTATATGTTTTCTCAGGAATCAATGGAAACTCTCCCCGGGAACTTAATTTAAATATGAATCGAAAATAATATAATTCAAAAAATTAAAACTGAAAATTTTGATGATAAAAACCTTAGTCTGTTACATATGTTATAAAAGATTTCCATCTAAATTATTATTATTATTAATTCCATCTAAATTATTTGTCCAACCCACATAGTCTTATTAGCTGTAATATANTTTTGTAAAATTTTTTTGAGTGCTTCTCAAACTATTGCATTGATATATTTTACTTTGGCTATATTGATACAATAATAGAAAGTGCTATTTTTTTGCTGATATAATCGTGTAAGCTGATGAAAAGATTATATCTTTTATTTTCCGGATATTTTTAGAAATTTTTTTTCCTTTTTTCGGAATTTTTTTTCCGGTTTCTTGCAGTTTTATTTTTTATTATTATTTTCCCCCCCTTTTTATTGTTCTGTAATTTTTCCCAAGTTTTTTCTACATTTTGAACTTATTTTATGAGTTCTATTTACTTGCAGCTTATGCGCAATAAATAAAACTTATTATTTTTCGTAATTTTCTTCGTGTTTTTTTTTTGTTTTTATTTATTATGATATATATATATATATATATAACCAAAAATGTCATTACTATAGAGTACAGTAATTTTAACAGAATATTTTTTCTTTGTACGGTTAATAAAGTAATTTATTTCGTTTCATTTCAGTTTATAATTTAATGATGTTACAAATAACATATTACTGAACTTAAATATATTAACTTTTCCTTTTTATCAGAAACTAAGCTCAATATTTTGATTATTTATTTAATACTTTTTTTGGAAAAAATCTATTTTGCCTGAATTATGTTGTTTTTTTTCTTCAGTTTTTTTTTCTCCGTGTATATTTACCACTTTATAGTTTAGAAGTGACGGCGATTTATAAATCAGGAGTAAATTTTTATTGCTAATAGTACTTTACATACATAGAAGCATGAAGTCGACGAAATTGTTACTGAACATCTGAATATGAAATTTTAAAAAAAAATGTTAAGGATAAATAGATTACAGAAATTTCCTAACAGAAAATATTAATTGTAAAATTTACAGCCCGTGATTCCTATGTAAAATGCTCCTTATTTATTATTTCGACTTATTATCTTGATATTTAATGCTTTAATGTGGATGGTCGTAAGCTTTATGAACTATGCATAAACAATAATATATTGTCTTATCATATATTTTCCTAAGTATATTCTACAGTTATATTGTTGTTTATAAACTATTTTAAAGGAATAAAATATTATTGTTGCATTTTTAATGTTTATGAATCATTTAAGATGTGTCGAAAACTGTACAAACAATTCATTAACTGTAATATGTAGTATGTTAAAATTTTCAACTGACTTCATAATTTTAAATAGTAACGGTTTCTTCAAATATTAGGTGAATGATGGAATTTTGAATTTAAAATAACACTAATTAGCTTATTTTAAAATATTAAAAATTTCTTTTAAAATAAAACGTCATAATTAAAATTTTATAAATGTTGATGAAGTAGAATAAATTGTTATATGCGTACACTTTGAAACTAGAAATGTTATATGTGTATAATGTTATAATGTGTATATTTTGTTTCAGCAATAGTTATACTACCGGAGGGGAATCTAGAACTATCTGAACATATCTGTCATATGCATATTGAAATTTCTCTTTTATATAAGGTACACAAATAATGATCTTGAGCCCAAATCCTTAAAAATACCTTATAATTTTAAATAAAATGACACTAATACTAATGACACTCTAATACTAATACTTTTGCTAATTTATGTTTCTAAATCTCGTCATTTTATACATGCATATCACTGCTCAAAAGATGCCCGATTTAACAAGTTTAATCATAAACTATACTATCTCTATTTGAGCACAGATTATTTAGAAATTGAAACAGCTTTGTAGTACATTATTGTTTGTTCTAAATAACAGCGTGCACACATAGTCAATACGCGCAACTCTAATCACACAATTCATTTATTCCATTTCTTCTAACGTCTCCCTAATTCTCCCAATTATGTTTTGTTCATAAAATAATGAATGAATTAGTACGCAATAATTAGTAGCATAACGGCACCATGATAACTCATTAAAATAAATCACAAACAGTACGTAAACTATTTCTATCTTAGGAATGAAATAAAAGCAACACACCCCTTCATCTAGCATAATAGCAACACCAGCTGGCTAGCTTCGGTTTTGGACTTTACTATGATGAAGTGGATGCCACCGAAAATGTTCTAAATTCAAGACAATAACCAGTTAATTGGCGTGTTTTAAAATCCTCCTCTCTTCATCCGGTCCTTCCGAAGAAAAGTAAAAGGAGATCCTGATGTGCCAGGAAATTAACAGAAAACTATCAGCAAGGTTAAAACAAAAGTCCCTCTACTCAGGGTACACACAATAAGCTTGCCAAGGTTGCTTTAAGTGGGTCATTTAAAGTAAAGAATTTGGTGATAAATCTTCTCGGAAATTAACCCCAGGACGTGTTTAGAGGCCATCAGATTTAATTTTGGGAGTGTGGGCGCGCCCCATTTATCAGAAGGGGCGTCTCGAGGGCTTGATTACAGTTTACGGGGCACAACATTCTCGGAATGATTTGTGCTAAGACTCTGAAATGTTCGAGTCTTTTATCTCCCCTGAGATCGTTAGAAAGAGATTCTAAAGAAAATCAGACACCGAAAGAGAAAAAAGGAATGCATCTTTTTCATTAAATAGATAATAGTAGGCTGTTGATCGAATGGGGATAGTTATTTTGGGAGATAATATATGTTCCTTCTTTTCCTGTTTTTCATATTTAGGAGTGATGGATCGTTAATAATAGTGGATATGAAAACAGCTTTAACTAAGAAAGAAACTTTAATGTAACCAAGTTGGAGAACCTGTATTTGAAGTTGAAATCATTAAAAAAATACATGGCATTTTCCTTTAATTTATTCGTAAAATTTTTTTTAAATGTACATTTATGTTTTTTTTTATTGAAAATGTTGTTGTAATTACTTTTAAAAGGAAGTTGTGGAGACGGAAAATTCGCGTAGTTTAGTATCCCTGGTAGAGTCAAGATTCTTCTTCCCACAATAAAGGACTACTAGTCAAATTTTCATTTTATGACGTTAAGCTAGCTGTTAACCAAGCTAAGTTAACTGTTAATCAAGCTTAAAATAAAAACTTATAAGGTTTTGAACCGGATAGATGAATAAATGGAAAAACATAGAAGCAATTGATCCCCTTTGCTTGCTTCCGAGATCACCTTACAAATGCGGCCTGTTATAAGGCAAACTTTCAGACTAAAAAAAGTTAAGAGGCTTCACATCATTCGCATTGTGTATTCGAATACACTTTCCCCTTCCCTTTAAGTTTGATTTTACTTTCGATTTGAATGTATGTTTAAATTTCGCAGTTATTCTTCGCGCGAGTTATAATGCTGAACATTACGGTAAGGGTTATTTCTGTAAGTCATCACAGAGCATTTCTAGTATATTCGAAAGGTAAATAAACTTCAAATTTTTCAGGCAAATTTTAGTAATTTGTTTTTAAGAACATTCAAGGATCTGAATAATAAATTAATTGAACTCCAATCATTAAGCGACGTTATTATTTTGAGTTCAGGTAAAACAAAATTTATGCATTATTTTTCTCAGTTGGCAATACAAAGATGCTTGTAACTGACTCAAATTTGCGAATTATTTAGAACGAAAGAAATTTTTTTAATGTTATTGAGAGGAAATTATATAAGAAAAAATGAATGGAAAATAATTGTAGCATTTATGTTGAAATACATTTTTGATTCTTTACTGAAAGATTTCGTTTTGCCGACACTCTATGTATATTAATAGTAATTGTTCAATTGAATACATAACTTCAAACTGAAATGGTTAAATTTTTGCATTTACATTATGGACTTTTTTACCAATATATCATGAATTTTTCCTAAAAAAAGTATTTTTCCTGTTATATAGTAACGATTAATCTGAAATTCTGCATTTAAAAATTATAGTCCTTATTACCGTTAATTATTAAAAAATACAAAACTGAAGAATAAATATAACCGAATATGTGAGATTTATGCTATGCTTTAAGGTATTATGATAAAATTAAAAATTCTATCACTTATAATAAAACAATATTTTACTGTTACATTTTCAAAAATCATTACCAGAGCGCTTCCGTAAAATTACCCAGCTTTTTGGAGTTCCCATAGAACCAGAAATGCAGTAAATTTCACCATAATATGGTAGTTTTGACCATACATTTTTCTCAGGGTAAAAATAATAATTATATTTGATTTTTAATTGAAAAAAACACCTTAAATATACAGACAATCATTTCACTTACACCAGTCACATTTCAGTTGCATTTTGTGATCTATAAAAGGATACATAAAAAGAGTGCCACTAATCACAAGAGTCAATTCCCCTGGAGGGACATTAAATACTTTTTTTTTCTTTCTAGGGTCAAATCACATCGAGAAACAACAATGGCGGGGATCTCTCTTTGGAAAACAGAAGCCCATTAACAGTCCTTCAAGAGAACAAAGTACCTCATCTATTTTACTTTGAAAAATACAATGAATAAAAAAACATGGTTGGAAGTATCGAAATCTTGAGGGATCACTCCAGAGTCATCTATATTTATTTTGTGAAGGAAAGCATCCAAAAATGTAAAGTTCTTTTTTAAGGCTTTTGTATATAAAAGCTCTTGGATTTTTTTCTCGATTGTCTATTGACTTTTTTTATTTATTTCTGTGATAGTTTATTAAGCACTTTGGAATGCATAAGGAAGATGTTTGATTAAAACGTGTATTTTAAATATGTGTAATTAAAAAAAATGAATATTTTTTTTAAGTCCAGAAAAGGAATATTTTAACTTGTTTTGATTTTTACCATGCCGATCGGACTATGCAGTGGTCAGACAGCTGACCTTACGCCAGAAACGTCCAGGGTTTGAATCTCGGTTAAAGCATGAATGTTCTTTCATTCTCTGTACTATCTATCCTTACTATGGGAGCAACATCTACCAGCCTAATATGGTGCTGAGAGAGTGGCTAAAAAATCTGCTCTACTAATACATGAATAACGATTTTCAATCGATTGAGCATTGAGAGAAGAAAAAAAGATTTTCGCCATGTTGAATTGTGTCTCAACTTTTGGACCTTAAAATAAGAGGTATATTTTAATATGATGCTGGTCCCTCTTTCGCATCTATGTCAGCCTGCATTCGTCTGGATTGCTTTTCCACTAGTTTTTGATCCATGGCCATATGAATTGAAACACCCAAGCGTCCAGCACTACTGAAATGAGTGCTAGTATGGAAATGATTGTTCGACTTTCTTGGTTACTTAATATGTGCTCTAACTCGTACTAAAAGTGTTTTATTGGATTTAAATCAAGGCGTTGAAAAGCCAGTCCCATTTTGATCATCCATTTCGTCGAATAATGACCGCAGAGGCCTATAGGTGTGATTAGAGCAGTTATCCTCCTGGAAGAAAAATCAGTCTTCTTCAAAAAATTTGCATAGAGTTGAGAAAGAGCATTGTCTTGAGTGTTCTCATACACATTAGAGATCATGTTTTTAACCACAGGAACTAAGGGATCTAGGCCAAACCAGGAACATCACCCACACAACATGATGTTTTTGTGAGTCTGGATATTATGGACAAGGTAGAGTACAGTTTAACTGAATGGATCTATGTAATTGAGAAGAATGGAAGAAAACCATAATAATGCTTGAGGAAAAGCTTTCAGGAATATAACATACGTTTTTGAAAGCAATTGTATCCAGAAACTTTTGGACATTTTGGTAGTTTGGTGAAAATCTTTGTTAAATATTTGGGATAGTTTAAAAACACTATTAGGGGAAGGGAATTTATAGATAAAAAGTTGTTTAGTGAAAAAAACACACTTTTATTAATCAAAATGTGAAACAGAAGTTAGGACATTAAAATTTTGCCATGGGGACTTGTTTTAAACGTTTGATATGATACATTATTATTCCAAAACAAAATGTTTTGAGTACTATATTAAAATTGAATTGATATACACTTGACAAAAATAAACGAAAGAATAATTATATCCAGCTAGTAAAAAATAATGTTGGGAATATATATTAAAATCTCTAAGGATCTAGAGTCCTTTTCATATCTTTTGTGAAGAAAAATAGCCAAAATCTAGAAATCTTTTTTTAAACTCTTGTATGGAGGTAATTTTGGACTTCTTTTCAGTTTGGTGGAGACTTATTGATTTATTTATTTTTTATAGTTTCCTAGCCACAATTTCACCTTGTCCTCAAAATTGACTGGATATAGTTCCTACAAGAACATGCACAGAGATACCAATATTGGGATGCCTATAATTTTTAATATTAATCCCAAAATGGCTGAATAATGGATATTAAATATTAGGTCAATACAATAATTCTATATGGGGCCAATATCGGAAAATATCAGCCAATTTTACCCTTACGGAGTCAAGATTAATAAATATTCGTCCAAAGAGAGTCCAAGTTATTTTGCTGCTAGTGTTCATTTAGAGCTACAAATTAACCAGAATTCCATTGAGGAAGAGAAGCTGTTTGTAGAAAAATGTATAATAAAGGATTATACGAAAGATATTATGGCAATAATTTTTGTTTGTTATTGTTGCTTCCTATTTTTGGGATATTTTTATGTTTGATTAAAAGTATAAAAGTACTACTACATTTTAATGCTGATATTCCATAATTAAATAGTGTTGCACTTTTTACTTAGTAATTTGCTGTTTTTATAACTAATGTAAGAATTTGAAAAGGATTCAAGGATCTTAGATAAAGTTTTGTAAAATTTTAGTTTTCTCAAATGTACATTTTCCCGCATTTATGTCTCCGCAAAACGAACAAATTAAAAAAATATGCATATTACATTAAAAAAATATGCATATTATTAATTAAGCACAAAACCTGAATTTAGCCTGATTTTTGAGTGACAATTTAAATAATTTTCTCTCAATTACTATATGACTAAATCTACATTTTTTTCTCAAAACTACACAAGAATAAACAGGTTAACTATCCCTTTGCTGTATAACTTCTTTTAATTGCATCTCAGTAAGTAAAACGTTATTAAATATACAAATGAAAAAATGCTGCAGTGTGAAAAGGTTGGTTATTTATGTTCACTTGGAGCAATATAATTATATTTCCTGAATTCTTTTATACGAATCCAATGAAAAATTACTTAATTTAAAATTACAATTAAAAATACAGTTATTAAGTATTTATCGTAGACAGTTATTAGGTATTTATCGTACACATTGTGAAGCTTGTATTTCACTTTTGTTTTAAAATGTTGCAAATTTACTAAAACAGTTGTCCCTTTGGCATTGTAAACTACATCATGCAGCTATGTATAAGTTTAAGAATTTAATCATAAAAGTTTAACAAAGAAAAATGTATTGTATTTTATTCATTAAATTATTTAGAAATGGTATTTTTCCAATAATTTATACTGAAATTTTCTGGAAAATATGATTAATTTATTTAAGAAAAATCTTTCGCGAATTATTTGTAAGGAAAAAAAATCAGAAAATAGTTTTAGTAAATATCACACTTTGGGTATTTTTGATTGCTTTTATACGCAGTTTAAAATCCTTTCATTGTTTAATAACAGCCTAAATTTTAGCTCAAGATATTTGATGAGTACTGAATAGTTTCAAAAATATATATTTAAAGGATGATACCATAGAATTATCACTACAAATGTATCACTTTTTAATGTTTACAAAGCAAGAGGAAAAAAAACGCTCTGAATCTTTAACATTAAAAATATTCTTCCTAAAATTTTTTATCAAGTGATATAACATAGATAAAAAGAATCAGTGATTTCATCATAAATTGTTCCAAATGCATGGAATTCTTATTTTTCCGCTTTCAAACTTTAAACTGAAGCTGACTATGATGAATGGGAAACTTAAATAGACTGCCATACTACCAGAATTGTATTTCCGACCAACAATACTCGATTAAAGCGTTCCATTTGACAAGGGGGGAGGGAGGAGGTTGAAGAGAATGGAATTCGAAATGTTCCAAGGCCACCCAAACAAAGGGCCATGTTAGTGTCAGCAAGTCCATCAAGAATTCCTTTTCAAAATCAATGGACTGTCTACCAGTTTCTGTATATCACAGACAATATATGGAATAGCGTTACTGCATAAAATGGAAATCTCCAGCATTTTATAGCAGGAAAATCTAAAGCAAAAATAAGAGTCTGGGAAAAAAGTTTTTAAAGCGTTCGTAAATGAAATTCAAGTGGAATTGATCTTGTCACTGTCCATCAAGATCACGGTCTTCTAGGAGGGTGTCTATTTTTGCAATGTAGTGATTTTGTTATTTTTCGGATTTGAATACATTTCATTCCTATCGAGTTTTGCTTAGAAAACAGGTTTCTGATATGCACATACCAAATGTTTGAAAACATTTTTACTGAATACATAAATATTTTGAATTTCTTATTAGTGTTGTTTTTTTAAATATTTATCAGAATGAGGAGATATTTGTATCCCATATAGACAAATAGTTTGTTTCAGCAAATTTATAATTTTTTTAGTATTAAGATCAGATCTACATAGCAAAAAAAAATTTTAAAGATCTAATCACTCGTGTGTACTGCGAATTACGTAAATCAATAGCAAAATAAAATTAAAAATAAATTTAAATTCAGCTAGAACGATTAATTTTTTTTAATCAAATTTATAATTTCTATTATTAGGATATCAGTCCACGTTAAGAATAAGATAATACTGGAGTAATTTTTTTTTTGTTGCATGATAATTTTTAACAGATCTTAAGTACTCTCGAACTCCTGGTTTCAAATCTCCAAGATACAGACTTTTTAATGACATTTTTGGTCTGTTTTTATCTGTCTAAATGAACACATTATAAAAACTAAATATTACAGAAAGATGCATAATTGTTGCAAAAAAGAATTGTTACGGCACATCGGCATAATTGTAAATCCAGCTTGAACAGCAGTTTCTTTTTTCAAATTTGTTATTTTTACTATTTTTAAAACAGTTCTAAGTTAAGAATAAGATAATACTGGGTAACATTTTTTGTTGCATGAGAATTTTTAACTCGTCTTAAGAATTCTCTTATCCCTGGTTTCAAATCTCCAAGATGCAGATTTTTTATGACATTTTTAGTTTTTTTTTCTTTCTAAATGTACGTGTTAAAAAATTACATAGGAAAACGCATAAATGTTGGAAAAAAGAGTTACGGCACATCATAAGGTTCAAAAGTGCATAGAAACTCTCTCTTGGAAACGTCACCATACGCTGTTAGGGGCTCGTCCTTAATAGGAACTGTTTCTTCATGTGCTTCTGAACAGATCATAATAGAGAAAGTGCTCCTAGCCATGTACGGCGTCATTTCTGGCCATGCGTTTCTAAGTAATTAAGATGATGTGCGTTAACTCCTCTAGAAATTTGTCGCAACACATTTGTGATCCCTTGTTATATAAGCGTTTTTAAACTTAAACATTTCTGTAAACATAGATTAAAAATGTTATGTCATTTAAAAAAAACTGTAAATATTAAGAGCAAAATTTATTTTAGATTTGTTATCCCCACAACAAAGTTAAATAGGATCAAATATTTGTAAAAATGCAACAAAAACTCAGTCCAGTGTAACCGATGTCTAATCACTAGGACAAATAAATGTACAAACAATAGAGATCACAAATTAATTAGAATTATTTCTATAACTGTTATTTTTTTCCCGTGCAAGCTAATAAGATTTATTTATGGCCCACATTCTGTTACATGAACGTACATACTTCTTAACATTACATTGAAATAAAGCAAGGTTATTTTTCAGTATGCTTGTTGTCTACTAAAATTCAAATCTGTCGATGATTAAAATGCTTAGGCTTTGTATACAATGCTGATAATTCACCGGTAAAGGTTTAAAATAATTAAATATTTTTGAACATTACGCAGAAATTGTATATAATGCTAAATGCGCAATCGGCAAATCATGAAATGTCATTATTTTTTTATTTTAAATAGTATGATTAGGATTCATTAGAATGACTTACAGTAATTTTTGATACAAAAAGTAGGCTCACTTTTCTTTCTTTTCTGCAAAACGTATATAATTTTAGTAATTACCTTGCGATAATTAGCAGGTTGACCAAGATAATATCCCGGCAGGTACGTATGGGGCATTGCCTAGTACACACTAGACCAGTATTTATAAAATTTATGTATTTTTTTAAATGAAAAAACGCTATTGTTCATTATATTTTTACCTGGAGTTGAGAATCGATTTAATAGTTTTTAATCGTACTCGTTATGAATATTTGTTTATAAAAATAGTTGAATCTGGCTATTGTAACTAATGTACGAAAAATAAAGAAAGGTTGTTTTGCTTTATAATTGAGAATTAAGCATTTCTTTGCGTGGATTTATTTATTAATTTCGCCTTCATTGCTTATAATTTATGCCACGTTCGCGAAACGAAACATGATATTCACTACACTCTTTTAAGAATAAGGTCTTTCGATTCAAAAAAATGTTATGTTTTTCAGTCTTCAAGAATTAAATATCTTTTTGTTTTTAAAAGAAAGCAACGAAATTATTTTGTGCTGTCTATCCTTGCTTTGCGTCGCCTGTGATATTGCCTTGCTTAGCCTAAATAATATTTGGGTAAAGTAAATATGAATTCGATCACTTCTGTCATTGCTTAATGGCAATGCCGTATTTAGGCAATGAGAGAATAAGTCGCGCAGTGTGGGAAATTTATATATTGCAGGTAATATGTTCAGAAATAAAAAAATCATTTTAAGCATTTAATGAGATGTTGATGAAATAAATGAAAATTACCTTGATTGACGAGGTTCACTGGACAGGGTATCCTGAGTTCTGGAGACTGTGATTCCCTTTGCTGGGGGATTTTTACTTCCCCTAGACTAGGGTTACGTTTATACCCGAGACTCGCCATAGCAAAAATGGTTTACTTCCTCTGAGAATGAACAACGCTCATTTCCCTTTGGCCGCATTTGAAATGAAATTCTGAAAAATAATGAAATTTTTTTTTAATGTATCAGAATTATCATAAAAGTGTGAATTTTAGAAAATTTTATGACAAATTATGTGGAAAATATGCGTTCAGAAATGTTAGTTCAATGTTGAGATATTTTCTGAAACCTTCAATAGCGTATTGAATTGTTCCATGCTGTGATGCCATAGGCATTGAAATTTTCCTAACTTTTAAAATTTCAAGTTCATTTTTTAAACATTCTTAATCCCGTTATGATTAAACTAACTCAATTATTTGATTTTAATCCCATTTTATGAAAAGCGAATATAAATACTTTTATTCTTTTCTTAACATTCAATGTAACTGCAAACTTTTTAATTCAATACAAGTTTATAACTCATTAATTCACAGTCGCAACTAAATCGGATATCAAAATATTTTTTTAACTCTATTTTTCCTTAAGATACTTTATTTCTTTAACCACAAAAATGTTTTGGTTACATTAAATTCTAATTCCCTGGATGCCCCGAATAGGGGGCGGGACAGGGTTAAAGCTGAACTATTAAATTCTAACTATCTTTTTGGTGGTTAAGTTTGTAAGGTTCGCATAAGTTAATTTTATCACAGTGGAGAAAAGTTTAATATTTATGTTAAAAAAAGTGGCAACAGGTTTGATGTAAAAATAAAACGCTTCGCTTTAAAATATTTATCCCTGCTTATAATTGTTTATTAAAATACGTTTTTAAACTATCTCGCTTCTTAACTATATTTCCTTTAAACTGAATTATTTGCTTTTCAACCTTACTTTATATGTTGTAGGTAGATTATTTAATACCTAGATATCAATAAATAGTTGAGGCAATGTGATTTTAAATATGGCCCTTTATATTCTCGAAATTCAACATCTACAAGTTTTCCTAAAACATCTTTTATTAGAACGCTAATACCTATAAATCAATGATTATTTGAGACTATGTGATTTTAATATAGCACTTTAAATTTCTAAAAAATTCATAACCTACATGTTTCCCAAAAACATCTCTTACAAGATTGCTTGTACCCATAAATCAATAAATATTTGAGACTATGTGATTTTAATATAGCGCTTTGAATTCCTGAAAAATTCATCACCTACATGTTTCCCTAAAACATCTCTTACAAAAACGCTAGTACCTTTAAATCAATAAATATTTGAGACTATGTAATTTTAATATAGCAATTTAAATTCCTTAAAAATTCGTTACCTACATGTTTCCCACAAACCTCTCTTACAAGAGCACTAGTACCCATAAATCAGTAAATGTTTCAGATTTTGTGATTTTAATATAGCAATTTAAATTCCTGAAAAATTCATTGCCTTCATGTTTCCCACAAACCTCTCTTACAAGAACACTAGTACCCATAAATCAATAAATGTTCAGATAGGTGATTTCAACAATAACCCTTTAAATTTCTGGAAAATTCAATATCTACATGTTCCCCTAAAACTGCGCTCACAAGATTGCTCGTATCCCCAGACTCAGGAAAAATTCTCGTAATAAACAAGAACAGTGTTAGTGCAGTCCCAAAGCCTTATTTATTAAACTGCCGTTTTCTCGCTTACGGTCTAAAAGCCTCACCACCATTTACGTTGTCCGACTTCAGGCGTAGATTTTTGCAAGTCAGTAAACATATAAATGAAACAGGGAAAAAGGAAAACAGGAAAAAAATACGTATAAGCGTTGTTTTCTGTTGCAGTAAGAATTGGAGTGATATAGAGAAGGGAGTTACTCTAAAAATTAAATTACTGGGCACCGAAGCTCTTAAATAATTTGTTCGATAAGGTTGTTTGAGTAAATTATTCAGTGTTCAGTGTCATGTAAAGCGTATAACAAACTGTTATATTTCCCCCGACGCTAAAATATTTTATGTATGGGTATTTCAGTACAAGCTAAGGCAAGATGAACGGCTTTGCGTTTGTCTTTATTTATGCTTCCAGAAAGTAAAATCATGTTTTACTTCGAGCGAGTTGCTTAAAATATGAAAATGAATAATGGAGCTTTATTTTGATTAATGTTTTTGTATATTTTAACATTTCACGTAGCAAACGAGACAAACAATTCTTCACGTTATGCTTCATGAGATATTTTAAGTTGGCCATAAAATTTACATAATTTCTTATTTTTAAAGTTTGTTTGTGCATTTTGATTTTTAATATTTGGTTCAGAATGATGCAAACAGAATTGGGCGATAGTGTTTGCTATAATCGTAACTTCCCTAATAAAATGTTTTTTTTCGAGGAATACTTAAATACGTTTTGGAATACTTCTAGTCTAAATGATTGAAAGATATACCTGGTGTTTCAAAAACAACAGGTAGTTTGAAAAATAAGTTAAAAAGAAACTGTAAAGGACAGAAATGTACTCTTTGCTGCGTTTTGGTTTGATACATGGATATTTTTTACGAAGTTTTTAAATTAATTACGAATTTCTTTATCAGATTCCAGAACAAAATATGAAATAATGCTTTCTACTAAATTTTAAACTATTCAATATGAAATACATAAAATTAATTGTATAGATGTCTGTTAATTTGATCCTCAAACTTCGCAATATTGTAGTCACAAATGGAGGTTATTTTGAAAAGTATTGTTTCATATTTTTATAATTTTCAGCATTTAAAAGAAATTCTTTACATTTCTGCAACTGGATTGCAACAAAAAACAATAAATAATTAGAATAACTTTTTTCTCAAGGGCATTTCCCAAAACGTAAGTTTTTCTATATTTAGAAACGAAATAGAATGGCACTTCTTATAATGTTATATCAATTAAAGGCTGAACATTTTTGACTCTGTAACAGTGTCTGTCATATCAGTTTTCGTCATGTCTTTGCAATGAACTTTATCTTTAACCTCGTTGTCCAGTTCAGCAATCATTCTTTCTGCCTATGGAACAAGTGATAGAAACTGGGTGTCACGCATTAGGGGAAGATGGTTGATGACGTTTACTCGAAACTATTTTTAACGTAATATTCAAATTTGGGGAAAAAAATCTATTATTTAATTTTAAACTAATCGGAACACGACTTTCAATGCTTTCTCAAGGACATAACGTGGAGATGGTTTGATGCCTGTATGCATAAACTGACACTACTTCTAAGGAAAACCAATGAGTAATGCTACTGTTATGCTGGACGATAAAGAAATTTTAATGTTTTCAAATGATACAATATTACTGAAAATAAGTGTATTTTGGGGATATAATAAAGTAAGAAGTATTGCCTTTTAGATGGTTTTCATTTTTTTTAGATTTCGAGGAGTAACAATAAAAAACAATGTTTTATTAAGAAAGGGTTTGTGAGTTTTTAAACTATGAAACTTTTGCGTATATTTAATGTGCACTGAGAAAAAAACAGTATGGTCAAAACTACCAGAATATGACAAAATTTATCGTGATTCTGACTCTATGGGAGAACCAAAATGCATGGTAATTTTTACCGAATAGTTTCGGTTATGATTTTGGAGAAACTAACAATAAAATATTGTATATTGTTTATTATTTAAGAATTTTGGTCATCCACAGACCGATAACACGCTTAACCCATATCACGTTAGTGATATATGTGAAAGATATTTTTAAGGTTTTATTAGAAAGATTTTAAACGCGTTATGGTTCTCTGTAAAGTTAATTCTATTTGATCTTTATAGCACATGTGCAAACATTTTCCTAAAAATCACTTTACCACATTTAAAAAAATATGGTCAAAACTACCGGAATATGGTACAATTTACAGTGTTTCTGGTTCTGTGGGAACAAAAAAAAGGCTCGGTAACTTTTACTGAAGCACTTTGGTAAAAATTTGGTAAAATTTAAAAAAAAACATGTGATTTTATAGTATGTAAAAATTGGTAAATGTGGTAAAAATTTGAGAATTTTTTTTCTGATACCTTAAAGGATGACATAAAAACTACTTATTCGGTTAAATTTACTTCTTAGTTTTTACTAAATTATGAGGCAATAAGAACTATAATTTTGGAAAACAGAATTTCCGGCAAACCGTACCCATATGAACGGAAAATTGCCCAATGAATAGTTTAAATACCACACAAATTTTGTAAGATTTTTTTCTCTGTGTGTATATTTTTATTTTCATCATAATTTCCTTTGTTTATTATTGTTATTTTTTTCAATTTGAAAAAAAAAATCATTGATATTTCACGTTATTTCCTTTAAGTTTAAGCGAAATGGAAAATAAATCGGACACCATAATTTTTAGATTTCAGTTTTGCAGTGATGCTCACTATTTTTTGATTTTTTGCAACTACAATAACGTAAAAATAATTAAAATATACTCTATATTCTATGCTTCAGAAGCACCATGACAGTGTGAGCAGTATTAATTCTGAAAGAAATAAGACAGACTGATTTGTTGCTTTTAAAATATTTTTCACAGTAATTAAAAAATATCCAAATTAATTGCTTAACGTAATTAAAGTGAAAGTTTTAAACGCTTCGTTGTTTTATAATTGAAAAATGTTTCATAAAAAACTAGTAATTTGATAAAGTCCGTCTCGGTTGGCAAATTAAAAGTGCTTCTCCTTTTTTCACCTTTTTATCAAATATTGACATATGTATTTGAAAGGAATTTTCAAGTTATTAAAAAACTAGCTTGATGAAAAGAGAATGATAATTATTTCATAATTTTTTGTTATAATATTTGATGTAAACTTGGTGCATTTAATTCAGATTCGTGTGATTTAATTAGCTTTTACACAAACGAAGAAAAAGAAAAAAGCTAAAGATATTAAAAAAATTGAAATCAATTATTTTGCAAATAATAATATTTTAAGAAAAAAACTAAAATTTTATCTTTAAATTTTTTACTAACGCTGAATTTATAATGGCGATAAGACCTTTTATAGGGCTGGACAAGTAAAAAAACTTATTACATATTTTGAAGGTTTGTTTGTTTTTATGAAAAAAAAAATTATGTTTGTTCAATACATTTTTTATAATTCATTATAATTGATATTTGAAATTTTTGCTTAATGTACGTTTAATTATCGAACATAATTTTCAGCTTGTTGTTTTCAGATATTGTTTAGTGAATTTATTAAGAAAAGATATGAGGATATTTTTATTAATATTTCATTAAAATATGAGGATATTTTAATAAAATTTCTAATTTAAATGATATTCTCATTACTTAAGATTAGGATACACAAGAAAAAAATCCAGGTTGAACACAAAGGAGAAAACAGTTTTATAATTGACGCATAAACTTTCAGATAGTACTAAACCTTAAGGACGATGGAAGCAAATTAAATAATTGAGAAATCGACATTAGAAATGCTTTTGGGGTCATTTTGAACATTTTTGTGATTTATGTTGTTGTTGAAGATATACATGAGCTTCAAAGCTAATATTTTTTCACCTTTACTGAATTGTCTCAAAGTATAATATGTCAAAATGTCATGATTTTATGATCATATAAATAAATAATCATATAAATACCTAAAGCAGTCAAAAAATTTCATTTTGATCCTCGAAAGAAAAAATGTTTATTTTCAAAGTTTCAGGCTTATTTTTGATTTTGCAAGACTTCAAACCTTGTGAAGATGATTTGTAAAACATAGATTGGGGTTTATCCTTTCAAAAATTTCTCGCATTTGTTTCCGTTAAAGTATATGGTATCTTTGATTCGCTGTTCGAAATGATTTAGTTGATATCTTATTGAATTACAAATTAATTATTGCGTCTGAAAAAAAATCAAATACATCATGATTATCAACAGTTATTTTTGTTATGATCCTGAACTAGAAAAAACTGTTGGCGAATAATTATTGCAACGTTGTTGTAATTTATCAATTTATCGCTACGACAAGCTACACAATTTTGACTTCAAGTGCTTGTTTACAACTAACATAAAGTTCAAAAGAAATTTTTTTTGAATGGTTATTTTTATTTGATCAAGTTGAAAGATTACCCAAACTGAATTATAATTCTGAATTATTATAACAAATATAGTGACTCTCAGAAACAAAACTCTCACTTTTGATGATTCAGCAATTCTTAAGCAGTATTTCGTTAATTTTGAGAATCATTTCGTCGCGAAATCACGTGATGCGTGGTAAAACGCGAACTCTGAAATTTATGCTCAATTAAAAACCTCTTCGTAGTGCATTGTGGGAGATTGTTAATTGGAAAGACGAAATTATAATAAATACGAGACAATCGACAAAAAATTGCGGAATTACGCTAACCGGTTTGTATGGTGTTCAAGAAGTTGGCATTGTTTCAAGAAGATCCAGAGTTCGCATCTGTCCTCGGGAATGGGTGCAGTTTATATGTCAGTCCTTGTTGTGTCGTGACATCTCTATGATGCCCACGTTAAAGTAATTGTTGCAAAAGTTAGATACATTAGACATAACAAGTTTTTTTGGAGAAAAAATAACATGAAATTTTGACAAAATTTATTTCCTGGAAGAAGTGACGATAATTATTGACGAAATCATTCGAGTTGTCAATACGAAAGCTCCCTATTATTGTTTAAGATTGAAACAAACCTTGCGTGAGTTTTAAAGCAAAGAAACAGACGTAGAATGCTTCAGTTTTAAAACTCATGTCGGAAATAAAGTTCGTGAGGAGTTAATTAAGTAAAAGGGGACGCACAGCAAATTTTGTTATGTGACAATTTTTTTTACTTGACTCCCCATGATGGTTCTGGAATCGGGAAACCGGTCATGTTGTCATTATGTGGGAGAAAATAACCCACCTATTAACTTTAATATTATTCCGCATAATATACCAAAAAAATTGACTAGTGTTGAAGGAGTTAAACTGTATTTAAGAATTTCCGGATTTTTTTTAGATTTTAATTTAAGTATCGTTTTTTAAATAAATACGACAGTTTGTATTTAAGCTATTATTAAGTTCAATTTAAATAGGCTTAAATGCAGTCGTAATGTTGTTGAGCATCGATTTTGAATTAACCGTTTCTTTTCATAAAATATTGTTACAGGGAAATGATAAATTGTGTTGACCTTCTAATGGTCTCCGGAAAACTTTATTTTCAAGAATTATTACAGGAACGGAACAATTTTATTTTTGCTACTCGAGTTTTCAGAGAAACTTTTGAATAACTGTTTCATTAAAGAAGATTCTGCGATTTCAAAGATAATGACCTTTTGGGAAACATTTTGGCAACAGTCATTAATGTTTCGTAAATGAAGTAAAGTTGCATAAATATAGCGGAATAATATTTTGAGAGTGCTTACTTGTGAGGTGGTTATTATCCGGGGAGTTATTTCGTTTATGTTCGAAATGCAAAATAAATCGCTTTCAAGTATGGTTTTAAAAGGCAATTTGGATATGATAGTGATTATTGATAGTCGATAAAATTTGCTTATTTTTCTAAACGTGCTTTTTAATCAATGATTTGAAACTGAAAATAAATAAATGAGACCTTGCTGTTGTGATCAGGACTATGGAGTCGGAATAGAAGACAGTTTTGCAGGAGTTGAATTTGGAGCAGAAAATTTTGCTTGATTTCAACTTCCATTTTATATTTGGTTCGAAGAAATGAAAAGGTTTTGAACTTGTGAAAATTCATTAGTCAAATATTTATAATTTTGTTACCAACGATTAATATTATGGAAATAATTTTAGTTATTAATTATCTCAAACACGATCATTAATTCGTTCGATTCGTATAAGGGAAAATGTTTTGATCTTGTGAAAATTATTTAGGCAAATATTTATAATTTTAATAACAAACATTAATACTCTAATTAAAATTATGGAAATAATTTTAGTTATTAATTTTATATATATCTCAAACAAGATCATTTATTTATTCGGTTCGAATGTAAAGATTTTGATCTTGTAAAAATTGTTATGACAAACATCTTTAATTTTGCTAATAAAGATTATTATTTGAATGAATATTACAGAAATAATTTTAGTTATTACTTACATCAAACATTATCATTAACTTGTTCGGTTTGAAGAACAGAAGAGATTTTGATCTTGTGAAAATTATTTTGACAAAAATTTATAATTTGGCTAACGAAGATAATTACTCGAATTAATATTATGAAAAAAAATTTAGTTATTAATTATCTCAAACACGAGCATTAATTTGTTCGGTTAAAAGAAATAAAAAGATTTTGATCTTATGAAAATTTATTAGACAAATATTTATGTTAACAAAAATATTATTTGTACATACCAATCATACAAAAATTAAGTCTGTCCTTTCTATTATTTTGTTTGCTCCTTAAGCACATCTTTTAGAGAAATTAGCGGAATTGTTAAAACCATAACTCAAAATAAAATTATATTCAAGCCTTTTGAGGGGATCACATTCTATAAATCTTTCTACACGACAATTGATTTAAACTCACTCTATTTAAAAATAACGTAATTTGAGAAAAATTAAGTGCTTTTCAAAATTGAATTTTACATGTGTTCGGCAGGTTGAAAACTTGTTTTGTCATTGCACACACAAAACATATTAAGGGTATTTTACATGAATAATGCGTTTTGACGTCACAGCATGGAGAGTAAATTAAAAATGAAGCATTTAATAGGATGTGATATTGGTCTTTTCAGCGATTTATGGCAGGTAGCCAAGATTCAGGACATTGTTTACTTGGCAAAAGATAGAAATGAAAAAGAAAATTGAAGTGAAAAGAAGTAATGAAGTGCGGCATTGAAAGTTTAGTGCTCTTGAAGAATATTTCTTGATTTTTCTTAAGAATAAAGTTTGGATTATGCGATTTCAGCATGGTTGACTTCGGGTCAAATAAAATTTCTTGGAATTCGTCATAATAAACGGATGGGAAAAACGAATTTCGGCCTCTTGAATTGACGTATTTTTGAATGGAGTTTTCCTTTTATAATAATAACCAAAAACAGAAATCGGTGAAGCGATACGAATTAAAGTGTTATTTATTTTTCGGGATTTAAATAAGAGCAACAATGCTTGTTAGATTGATTTTGTTTATCGCACTGAGAATAGAAGTATGATCTAAATTACCAAAATATAGCAAAATTTATCGTGTTTCTAACTCTATGAGAACACCAAAAAGATTGGTAGTATTTGCCGAAGAACTTTAGATAAAATTAACAATAAAATATGTTTTTATAAAATGTGATAAAATTTGGTAATTTTTTCATGATACCTTTGAGCATGGCAGGAAAACAATTTATTCTGTTAAATTTACTTTTCAGTTTTGTATATTTTACAAAATGTGTGGTAATAAGAAGTATAATTTTAAAAACCAAAATTTTCAATAAACCACCACCATAAGAAAGGAAAAAATCACTATATGGTTAAAATACCATACATTTTGATTTTATTAACCAAAATAGTAGATTTCTTTGCCAGAAAGTAATTATCATAAGTATCGTATAGTAATTTTACCAGAAATTGTTTTGCAGTGTGCAAGTCAGTTTAAATGTTAGCAATGGAATTTTTGAAGAATGTTTTAAGTACTATCTCTCTGTATATATATATATATACACTGAAGAGCCAAAAAAACTGGTATACCTGCTTTATATCGTGTAGGGCCCACGCGAGCACTCAGAAGTGCAGCAACATGACGTGGCATGGATTTGATATATGTGTGAAGTAGTGCTTGAGATAATTGATACCATGAATCCTGCAGGGCTGTCCATAAACCAGTAGGAGTAAGAGGGGGAGGGAAATCTTCTAAACATCACGTTGCAAGGCACCAAGACCATGTGCATGTCTAGGGATTTTGGTGGCCAGCCTGCACTCTTCTGAATTTAGACACTTCCGCTGGCCACCAAAATCCCCAGACATGAACATTATTGAACATATTTGGGATGCCTTACAACGTGATGTTTAGAAGATATCCCCACCCCCTCTTACTCCTACTGGTTTATGTACAGCCCTGCAGGATTCATGGTATTAATTATCTCCAGCACTACTTCACACATTGATCGAATCCATGCCACGTCATACCAATATAAGTATACCAGTTTTTTTGGCTCTTCAGTGTATATATATATATATATACTAAAACTAAACTCAGCGGCGAGACAGCCCATAGAGGGCCAAGGCCTACTGTGCCCATCTCAGTTTTCTTG
>NC_092207.1:92851766-92860842 GCF_043381705.1 Parasteatoda tepidariorum
TGATACTTAAGCGGCATGGAAGTTGGAGAACCACAATTTCGCGACCAACTTCCTCCTGTTGGGGACATGATCAGTATTGGTCACTAACCACTTCCATTAACAAACATGTAACTATATTTTCTGATTATTTAATTATTTTCGAAACAAATTGTTAGCTTCTTGTGAAAGTGATATTTTATCAGTTTTAGATTTTAGTTTAATTGATGTTACTCTAGAAACAGCGGTACTGCTGGAACATTAGCATTTTAGAATACTAAGCGATAATTTTTCAGAATATTCTATAATTGTACTCCCTAAGAAATAATATAGAAAGAAGTAAATGAGCTATATATATATATATATATATATAAAGTCATCAAGTAATAAGCAAGTTAATAAAAATTTTATTAGTTTATCTGATAATCAGAACACGATTTAAAATTTGTACCATAAACATTGCAAAAATGTCCCTAGATTTCTTATTTCGATGGACATCCGGCATTTTCTCGCCTCCAAGCAAAATATTTATTTACGTTTAAATCTATCACTAAGAAAATAAAGAATGATCATTACCAGAATATGGTAAAATTAACCGTGTGTCTGACTCTACGGGAACACCAAGAAGCTCAGTAATTTTTCCCAAAGTACTTTGCTAATAATTTAGGTAAGATTAACAATAAAATATAGTTTAATAATATCTGATAAAAATAGGTGAATATATAATGTTTGATAATTTTCTCATGATACCTTTGAGCATGGCATGAAAACTATTTATTCAATTATATTTACTTTTCAGTTTTATATTTGAATCTAACTGTCAGAAAATGTAAAAGTAAAATTTTGAAAAATTTAAAAATAATGTCAAATTAAAATTTTGAGAACTGGAATTTCTGGTATCACATGACCGTTACCATATGAAGCAATTACCATATTATATTATTATTACCAACCATTACCATATGAGCTGAAAAAATACCTAATGAACGCTTAAAATACTGTAGATTTTGGTTTTATTAATCTGAATTATGGTTCGTTTTACCAGACATTTCCCAACAGTATGGTAGTTTTACATACTGTACATCACTGCTTCACCATAATAAAATTTTTTTCTCCATGAGCAATGAGGCAAAGTTAAAAGAAATTTTAAAATGTATTAAATCATTAATTTGCTAAAATTTGCCTCAATTTTAACATAACTACATGTTGAACTATTCAATCATGCAAATTGATTAGTAAACTTAATTGCATAATACTATGATTAAACTCGAGACTACGGTTTAATGTACCCATAGAATAGTTCTACTTTGAGTTCTACTTTTTAACTGATTATCCTAAAAGAGGACTAATAGTAAAAATAACAAAAATATTATTACACCCAATAACAGAAAAACAACAGTTTGTTTCACAGAGGTCCGTTTATCAGCTTTATTAATATTTAAAATAAATGCACATTTATTTTCTGCAAGATTACTAAATCGAACTATCAATCTCTAATTTATTAAAGTTCTTATTTGCCAAAATATATTAATGGAAATAAATGCACAATTATTTTAAGTAAAGACTAGGAATCAATTGAATCTTCTTATCAAAAAAATGTGACATTTTCCAAGATTTTCAAAATTTTTAGTTCACTTACGAGGTGGAATATTTTATTTAAAGCAAAATATCGATGTTTGCCTGGTTCAATTAAAACGATCACTTACTGTCTTTCAAATTTTAAAATGAAAACACCAAAAAGCTTTTATATAAAATAGGGAAACGAAGGGAAAGATAGGGAAACAAGAATTTCAAAATGAAATCGGCAACATGTGACGAATACCGTTTATTGAAATTTGATGTATTTCTTCTTTAATTAAGATTTTAATTGGTACCTTAAAAAGTGATGAAACTGAAAACAACCTTTCAAGACGCATTGATAAAAGTCTCTATTAATAGTCTTTTTCGTGTGTTGTGTTTCATTTTAATATACTTTTTTATTCTTATTCATCGTTTTTTTTTCGGCTTTTCATATCATCTCAATATTATCAAATTACTAGCAACGAACTCTGCCTGTAAATATTTTCTTTTAGTTTGGTAAGAGAGTAAAAATGAATTATATAAATCATTTTGATTAATTTTCACAGCATATCATCTATTTTTTTCCTTCTAATTATGGTATTTATAAACGGTGTTTTTCTCCCATGGCATTTTCTATGTAGCAAGTCATGTATATCAAGTTTTGTTTGTTCTCAAGCAAATCAATAATAAAAAATCTCACTTGGCCAGTAAAATTTAGAATTCTAGTCGTCTTTTTTATTGTTATTTTTGCATGAAATCCAGTTCTTTTCATTCCTCATGCTCCATGTCACGTATTTGCTTAAATTTATATTTAAAAAAAAATGATTTGCAATAATTAACCACAACGATAGAAAAATCACGAATTTCTTCTTATTCTCAGCCGTTTCCTCTTAAAGGAATCGCTTATTTTTGGTACAATTTTATGCCATTTTGCTCTGGAGTTTTTCACATTTTTTGGTTGTTTTTCATTTTACTCTTTTCTTCTCTCTTGGGGGCACAGTTGGCTGATCGTAAGACACTGATCCCAGTTGATCAACGTAGGCAAGTATCACTGGCAACGGTCAGTCATTAAGTGGGTGACCGCTTTGATCAGCTTGCGAAGGGACTACGAGTAGGCGGTATCGGTGCTCCTTAAACTGTTCTAGCGCAAAGTGCTCGATTTTTTGCTCAGATCGTCAGGCTACAAAAGCGGGAGATCATTCCCACTGCTAAAGATCAAAATTGTGAGGTCTTTGAATTATTCTCAGGGGTGTTTCTCAGATCGTTGCCATTAGCCTATTTTTGAGCAGCTCTAGAGAGACGTAAATGAGGTAAGATCCCACACTTTGGTATGAACTTGGATCCCAACCGAGATTCAAAGCGTCACTCTTCCTCCTGTAGACCATTAGAACTTTGCAATTTTCACTAATATATCTCACTTTCAATGTTCACCCGATCGAAACTCGTTATTCAGACAACAGTAGGGCAGATTTGTTGGCCACTCTTTCAGGGTCACACACTGCAAAAAATAGATGCTCAAATATGACGAAACTTTCTTCGTTTTTGACGAAACTGATTTCTGGCATATGTTCCAAGTAATAATTTCGTCAGACTGACGAAATAACTATTGTCACTTCTTCGGGAAAAACGAATTTCGTCAAAATTAAAGAAATAATTCGTTATCCTGTTACCCCCCCCCCCAAAAAAAATACAGTTCCATAGTGCTTAATATAATATAACTTTTCTAACAATCAATTTGTCGTGGACACCATATAGGTGGCATACCACAACAATGACAGATGGAACAGCGAAATAATTTATTGCCCGAAGCGGAATTCGAACTCCGGATCCTCTCTCTACGAGGTCAACTTCTTCACCACTATACGTGCTGTCACTTTACACGCTGCCACTTCATTCTAGTTAATCTCCCACAATGCACTATGGTGAAGTTTCGAGTTGAGGAAAATTTTTTGTCATTCATTTGAGTATTTCGTCACAAATCACGATATTTCGTGACGAAATGAGGGGGGTCAAAAGTGAGGGGAAAGTACAGTTCTCTAATTATGGAATCACTCATGAACTCCTGCCGGATTTTGCAGAAAAATTTCTCCATGGCATTTACTTTTTGCACTGCAATATGAAGGCTATATACTTACTATATAAATATAAATCAAAAATATTACCACAATTTTAATTAGTATTCACGCGAATGAGTTTGCAGACGATAGCTCAAAGTAAAAGCCAAGCACTGTCCTTTACTACAATAGTACGAAATGGAAAGTAAGTTTAGCAGATTAGATGCTAGGGAATTATTCTACAAGAGATGAAATCCTGCAGGTGTCTTGAATTTCTTTACCACGTCTGTTATATTGCTATCCTCAATGTTTGAATTGTTTTCAAGGAATTCTTTGCCACCCCAATTGTTTTCCGCGTATTCATTCTTGAGTTTGTTGAAGAACAGCAAATTAGTATTGTGCTCACCAGATTGCCCCTCATCGATACAATTCAGGCTCTAAAATATAAGAAATATGCCTCTTAACATCACGGGGCACAAAACTGAATATTCAAGTCGTTTGTACCTCGTCGTTCTAAGTTGTACTAAGTCGTTTGTATACTTATATTCAAGTCGTTTGTTTATTTTTGTATTACTTGTGCTCTTATGAAAAGTAATATGTAAAACAACATAAAATTTTAATACTGTCATTGCGAAAATGTAAAGAAATTTTTTTTCAATCTTTAAAAACTCTTACATAATGTATTTTCAATAATATTCATTACTTAAAAATCATTTACTTTGAACAAAACATCAATTTCTGATGAGGGTCAAATTGATCCCAAATCGTGGTCTTAGGAAAATCCGAAATCTAGCAGTTCTAGTGCTAAAAATATCACTAAGATTCTAAGCGGAAATTTAGGCAAAAAACGTATGAAGTAGTGTTTTTACAATTTTTAACCATCGCGTATTAAATTATTATTAGGGGGAGAAAGAGTTCTTTAAGGAAAATTGGTCTTGATATGTCAAATGGTAATCTTTTCTGTAAACAACAATACTGTAAGCTAAGATGCTAAATATGTTGGCATATCAAATACTTATTTTTAGTTTAAATGTACGAATATTAAATTAAATCAGAAATGTATAATTACGCACAACATTTTTACTTCCTATTTATTTCACGAAACACGTTTTAGTATTTTTAATTATTTATCAAGCATAAAATTTTCTCCATAGTTGGAATTGGTAGCGTAAATAGCAATACAGATTAGATTTAATTTCTGAACTCTACTTTTCAACCATAATATTTTTTGAAGAAGTAGTAAATATTTGTTTTCAATAAAGTTTAAAAGTGTATTAAATAACTTTATCACTTTTAAAAAAGAAAATTCGGAAATTTCCAATACATACTTATTAAACTTCACTTTTCTAAAGGGGAGCACAATTTTATTTTATCTGAAGCAAAAATGCCGATACTTTCATTCTTTTTTTATAGTTCTCAATCAAAAATGTCCATAACTGTCTCTCAATTTCAAGAATAAAAAAAATACTTTTTATAGTTACGAAAATGAGCAAATAAAGCTAGACAAAATGAAGAAGAAAAAACTAAAAACTTCAAAACGGAATCAATAATACTAGAAGACGATTGTCGCTTATTAAAATTGAAACTGGAAGCCTTTTCTCCTTTGATCAAGTATTCGATCGCTACCTTAAAATGTGACATAATTAGAAATAACTTTTCAAGATGCATTGATAAAAGCGGCAAATAAGGGTCTCCTTTTATGCGTTTTGTTTCTACTTTATGCCATATTTTTTTTATTCTTTTTCCCCCTTCTTGAGAAATTGATTTCCGTTAGCATGGCAGGAAAGCGAAAGGACGCAGAAACGAAAAATATTAATCGTTAATTACGTTTAAGAAATCTCAACTCTTAAAGTCTGTTTCTCCTGCTGAGATTTCCAAAAATGAAGATTTTTCATTTTGGCTCTCAGCTTCTAAAATGGCTATTCAGTTATAAGTAGAAGTAAGTTTTTTTTTTTTACCTTTCCGTATATCTCCGTATTAAACTAGATTCAAGAACATTTTCAGGTATGGACGAAGTGCTTTTGACGTGAAAGTAAAAATGAAAATGAAGTCATTACTTAGTTCCTCTTCGTTTAAGTATCTCTATTAATTACCTCTTTCAGATGCAGTTTTATGGTTTCATTGAAAGTGAAAAGTAGGAAAGATCTCGTTAAAAGCTGGAAAGTTTTCCCTTTGCTATTTTTGGTAAGCAATTAAGCGCGACTAAGGTATTACAAATATGATTTTTTTCTTCTTTTTCTAAGGTTACGTCTAGGTTTCCTAGGCTTGTCTTTTACTAGGTTTGAGGGTAGGTTACGTCTACTGAAGAAAAACTAGCTCTAATTTCATATAAACAACTACGTAAAAAGCTGGAAAGTTTTCCCTTTGCTATTTTTGGTAAGTAATTAAGCACGACTGAGGTATTACAAATATGACTTTTTCTCTCCTTTTTCTTAGGTTACGTCTAGGCTTAGTCACGTCAAGGTTTCTTAGGCTTCGCTTTTACTAGGTTTGAGGGTAGGTTACGTATACTGAATGAAAAATTGCTCTAATTTTATGTAAACAACTACATAATCTTACCAACTGCATTTGAATCCGATTTCTCAGTATATATGAATAAATATATACGCCAACATTGCTACTAAAATTTTTTATTCACAATAACATGAAGAAATCTACAAATTTTAAGAATTGACTTTCAAAGATGACTGTTCAGTTACAAGTAATAGTAAGAGTTTTCCGCCATACAGTAAATTGGAGTATTAAATTTGATTAAAAATATCTTCAGGTATAGACAATGTCATTATTTATTTTCTCTCCGCTTAAGTATTTCTATTAATTAAGACTTCATATAGACTTTTATGCTTCCATTGAAAGAGAAATGTAGGAAATATCTCGAAAGCTGGAGATATTTTTAGATTGATTTTCGGAAAGCAATAAAGCTCATCTATGGTTTCACAAATAAGTTTTTATTTGATCCTTTCTAACATCTTTCGCTATCTTTCTACAGCTCGGAGAAATACAATTCTGGGAAAATTGTCAGACTGTATTAGGTTTTCTGTTTTTTAAAAAGTAATTCTGGTTATAAAAATCAAAATATACGGTATTTAAACCATTAATTTGGTAATTTTTCCGTTTATACGGTAATGGTTTTCCGGAAAATTATATTTTCAAAATTATGGTTCTTATTGCCCAATAATTAGTAATAAATTAAAAAAAAACTAAAATAAATGTAAGGGAATAAATGGTTTTTATGCCATTCTGTATAGTATCACATTAAAATTAAAAAAATAGTACATTTACTAAATTTTATCAGATATTTTAAATCCATATTTATCTTTAATTCTACCAAAATCGTTACCTAAACCCTTCGGCAAAGATTACCGAGCTTTTTGTTGTTCCCACAGAGGTATTTACATTTACACACGGTAAATTTTACCATATTCTTGTAAATTTGATCATACTTCGACCATGCAATGGAAAGAGGTTTTTTGTAAATAACGGTATAATTTAATTTACTCAATTTGAATATGATTTGAGTATGCTTAGCGTTATTTTATAAATCTCTAGGCTTAAGAAAAGTTCTACACATTTTTTTTGTGCAGTAGGAGTTTGGTATATTTAGGGCTTGGGAAAATATAGAGATGAGCCACACTTTTTACGATTGAAAAGTTTTAACTTTAAGCTGTATTTCTTCCCAAATCAGTGCTAGATAAATTTCAGACAATTATATTAAATAAGAGATAAATATACATAATCATCGTACTGTATTCATAAAAATCATTGCGTGTGCCTTTTATTATAAATAACAGTTTTTTAAACGGTTTGAAAATGCCATTGATGATGATCGTTATACACAGTAAAAAATTCCGGAACGGATTACGAGATTAAATACCGATACATTGGCTGTATCATGCGTGTAATCCATTTCACTTTAAAATTCATTTTTACAGTTAAATATTCCAACGTAATTTTTGGAATATTATTTATTCAATTAGAATAATTCAGTTATTTTACGATAATTATTACTGCAAAAGTTATTATATATCAGATTTTTTATTCCACAGCTTGTTCCGCAAAAATATATTTTACGGTCAAAAGCACCGGCACACTGAGTGCTGGTACCAAAATTTTTCACAGTGTATTGCCTAAAATCTTCATTTAAATTGTTATAAAGCGTAGACTAAGCTATATAAAACAGTCCAAATCACTAAGCGATGATATAGTCAGTTTCAAAAACAATTAAAATTCGGCCGTACTTCATTATAAAAATGTATAAATTCAGAACATTATTTTTTTGGTTTCTTATTAAAAAAAGCAAAAAACAATAAAATAAAAATAGTTTGTAGTAACTTTTTAATTAAAAGTAGATAAACGAGTTTTATGATCAGTGGTTCGTCCAAGAAATTTATTTTAGAATGATATAAATTAATAAAAATTAAGAAATATGATCAAAATCTCATTCTGCATTAATTTTCAGTAGGAATACTTTTTAAGAATTCCCAGATAAAATAAATTTTAAGTCATTAAAAAATGGAAACTTTTATTGAGTCAGTAAAAAAGGGAAAATAATACGAACACTTTAAGCTGTTCTCCAGTTTTTGCAGAATTTTTTTAAAATTTTATTTATTTATTTTTAGTCTATTGTAAACACGTCATTAACAAAGAATAGATGAAAGAAGCATAAAAAAAGTCTGACGTAACTCATGTTAAGTTAAATTGTACACCGAGAAAAAAATGACCTCAACTACCAGAATATGATTAAATTTACCTTGTTTTTGGCACAATGGTAATACCAAAAAACTCGGTATTTTTTACCGAATCTCTTTAATAAAGATTATGGTAAAATTAACAATAAAATATGGTTCTATGATATGTGATAAAATTTGGTAAGTGTGGTATAATTTATTACTTTTATCATTATTACCTTAGAGTATTTCATAAAAAAATATTCATTCTGTTCAATTTACTTTTCAGTTTTGTAATAAATTTGTGATAATGCGGACTATAATTTTGACAACCAGAACTTTCTATAAGCAGTTACTATGTGAATGGAAAAATTACAAACTGATTTTTTTAAATACCGTGTATTACTTTTCTGTTACCAGAACTATGTTTTTAGTTACCAGAAAGGCCCTTATCATACAGTACGGTAATTTTACCAGAATATTTTTTTCTCCTAGATAATTTTCATCTGTAGATATTTAGAAATTTTAAATTCATATAGGTAGTCTATAATCCAAATTATATTTCAGAATTATATATATTTTAATTATTAGCATTTGTTATCAACAAATGAATTTCGCACATTTTTTTATTAATAAAATTAGCATAATGATATAAGAGTTCTTATTGTGTTTTTAAAACAAGGAAATCTTATAGCTAAGTTTTAATATGTTTAAAACATTTACTCTAAATAAAATAAAATTTAGAATCCGGATTATATATTAATATATATATATATAGGAAAAACACATTTTTTAAAAAAAAAAATGGAATCAATAATA
>NC_092207.1:92860902-92918825 GCF_043381705.1 Parasteatoda tepidariorum
TGGTCAGCAAACTTTTTTTTTTTTTTTTTTTTTTTTTCGTAACAAGCAGTATTATTACGTGTTATTATTATTCTTGAATGCATGTGTAGAAATTTTCAAGTAATATTCTTTCTGTACTTACTGATATACATAGATCTACTTTTTTATTTCACAACTAGTATTTCAATTTGTGCTAATATTTTTGATTTAATTATAAACAAAAGCCTTCAAAAATATGACAACCTATTTTAAATAGAACATTCATTGAAAAAAATGTAGTTAGTTTTAGTAAAATAATTGTTTTTCGCACTGCAAAATTCCAAAAAGATATACTGTAAACAATGCTAAAAAAATATTTTTATAACATAATTAATTATATTTAAAAAATACTACGAGAATCTACAAAAAATCGTGTAGAATTACACTTTTAAAACATACTTTGTAAAACATTCCGGATAGAATACTCAGGGAGCCGATAAATTTTACCGCAAAATTTTACGGAGCAAAAAATTTGACGTACTGTAATTTTTAAAGTAATTTTCACTGCTGAATAACTGAGTTACGGTAGTTAAATGATTTTTACTGTAAAATATACGGCATAAAATTTTATAGTAAAAATGGATTCTAGGGTAAAATTAATTTTGCCCATAATGCATCCAGGATGCCGGTGTTTTTTTTTCATCGTAATTTAACTCCGAATTTTTTACAGCTTGAATTAAATTTGTTTAAAATAATAAATGTTTATGCTATACTGCAGTATTTACTTGACCAGAATTAACTAATTTTATGAAAATTAAAGAAATTACAATTGAAATTATTGTTATGGTAAAAAAAAATTAAATATTAGGAATTCCAAATTATGATACCAACGAACATTTACAGTTTCAAAAACGCATATTACAAAAATGAATCGGTTAAAAATAATTTAGGCACTGTTACGATTTTGAGAAAGTGTAATTGGTTTATGTTATTTTTTGTCATACATATAATTTCACGAACACTCGATTCATGTAAAGTAAAATAAAACTACGGATTTTTAACTCACTGGCTTTTAAAACTTTGTAGTAACTCAGCGGTCCTTAAAAAGTCCTAAAAATCTGAAAATACTGTTTTCAGTCATTTATTTCATAGGAAAATAGAAATAAAAATTTTAAATAATGGTTAATTTATTTCACTTCCGATAGGGTCATAAAAATTTTAATAAAATAAATATTATTACAGCTACTGCTATAAATTTTACTTATGCCATTACTTCTTTAAGTTTATTCTCGCTTATTCAGCATTTTACATAATTCAATTAATTGAAGTTATTATACATTTTCTCGTTGAAAAGAAGTGTAAATCAACAAGCGTAATTTTATTATTTCGTTTTAAACTCGTTTCGTTGGGAGATTTTCCAAATATTACATAAAATTAATTTTTTATCACTAAGAAAAAATAATTCAAGTTTTTAAAGCAGCCAACGAAAAGATTTAAACTAATAACACAATATCCAAGAGAAATATTTTTCAGTGCAAATGTGCTATATGTAATTAAAGAAACCTTAAGAGAAGCAACTTTCGTCATTATAGATAATTAACCGCTGTTCTTTGATGTGCAGGGTAAAGATGAAAAAAAAAAGGAAATTTCACTTTTAAATTTGAAACTTTAATTGAGGTAAAAGCATAAAACCGGATGAGTTGGCGTGGTAGAAATGAAATTTTGGAATATTTCTTGAAAAAAAATCTAAAAATCCGTACGTGTAACGACTTTACGAACATTAAATCTGCATTAAATATCTTCGTTAAGAAGAGAGAAAAAATTTTTAAGATATAAATTAAATGCACATAGTGTTTCATATCCACCACGAAGTAATTGCTAACGAAATTGCAGGAAATTATCGCAGAAAGAAAATATTTAAGTGCCATAAAGATTTGACGGGAAATTCGATTAGGCCTAAAAGAGTTCCTTAAGGAAAAGATTACGCACAGTTGGCAACGATCCAAGCAAACGAACTTAGAGCCCCCTAGTGATGATGATTAAATTAACTCGCAATGTATGAAGATGATTTCCGAAACAAACTGCGTCAGAAAAGATAGTCTGTTTTGGCACAATTTAATTAATTCCCTTTGATTCTTTTCCTGATTTTTTTTTATTCTTCAATGTCTGAAATGAACGCGCTAGTTGAAAGCAAACTTGCCGAAAATTATTAAACGTTAATCATTAAAGTCAAAATTAATTTAACAACGATGTAACGTAATTTTTCAGAAAGTGTTCGAGTCGTTAGGTAATTAAGAATTTATGTCGTTGAAATCTATGTATGTTTTAAACTATTGTGAGCGCATAAATATAAAATTGGCGTTTCTTTAATTAAGGCTCTGCCAAATCGAATGCATTACAATTTCAAACGTCATTTGTTTATACATTAGTTATTCATTTGAATTAGTTTTAAAAGTTAATTAAATTGGAATGTAATAAATACATTTCTTCTTTGATATGATTTATTTACTAAATATTAAAAAATATTTATTTAAGTAATCTTTATTACTGGTTCAGAATTCAATTTTCGAAATAAAGCTACTGTATTTTTTTTAATATGATTTTAATTAGAAAATTGAGTTAATAAAATGTTAATTTAAATCTTAAATTCTTGATAAAAGTGTTTAATCAGGTATAGAAAATTCCAAAAAAAAGCAGTTTATTTTATATTCGATAATTTAAGCTAAAACAAATACATAAAAAATTTTTATTGGTTAAAGAATTATTTTTTAAAATAACAAGTCGTACTTTATTTTCTATACCAATTCTATATTACTATAAATTAAAGAAATTAATTTATTGCAGTTTTAAAAAAAACTTCAATTACAAAGAGGTAGTAACGGGTAAAAAACTGTATACGCTAACATGCATCACAGAGTAAAAAATAAATATCCTATTTTAAAAGAAATAGTGTATAATGATATATATATATATATATATATATATATTCTTATCAGCAGTAATGGTTATATACTACGATCATGAAAAAAAAAATTGTTTAGATAAATGCTTTCTCATAAAAATATTAAAATACCTATTTAATGATTTTGGATTAATTTTATTTAATTATTTTTTAAAAAAATAAATTTTCCGAATGAGAATAATTTTTTTTCGACTTGCGAAAAATGTGATGATCCTAGAGTGCACTAAAAATTAATCACAGTTGTCTTCTGTGACTTTAATGCTTTCGAATTTTTCAAATTAGAACATTCCTAACTCACAGAAAGTTTGCGATTAAAACTAAAATTGATAGTTGGCAAACAAAGCAATTAACTTCAAAAGAAAAAAATTAAAAAAAAATTGGATTTGAGGAAATTTAGATTTTTTATATTTAAATGTCTTTTTTTTATAAAAAAATTAAACAATACATAAATTCGGAAATTTGCCAGAATTCATAATACGAATTATTAAATTAGATAGTTTTGTAAATGAAAAACAAGTCTCAGATGTCAAACAACTTTTCTTTTCTGGCATTGTTTTGTTTAAATATTTCCTGAAAAATGTGCTAGTCTTATATTAGTTAAAATATTTTAATTTTTTATGATCTAAAATGGCTCAACATAGTGTAAATTTATTATTTGAGCCTTAGATACAAGTAGATAAATCAAGCTAATGAATAATGAGAAAGTAGAGTTTTCACTACAAAGAAGCCGGGAAGAACAAGATTGAAGAAGTTTTGATAATCTAGCATTTTTACAAGAGGAAACTTTCCCCCAAGTCTCATAATATAGTAATTATAGTATGTAATGAAATGACACAAAAAAGTTTTACTCTTAGAATTTACTGCGAAATATAATTTCTTAAAGGAAAAGAAAAAGAGCAAGTACATCAGATAATGTTTGATATCTATTTCGTCAATTGTTATTTAGTAAAGGAATTAACTAATTGCTAAAAATAAGTTATTTGGATCTGTAAGAATAATATAGGAAGTCGCTAATGTTTTTTTTAGAAAATCTTAGGAACTCTTTAAGAAAAGTATATAAAAAAATGTTCGTAAATAGAATTTCCTTATCTCAGAAAAGTAATAAAAAAGGAGGGAAGTTTTAGTTTGAAACTGAATTTGATAGTTGACTAATTAAACAACGAATCTTTATGCCAAAGTTTTTTTCTTTTTAAAAAAGAGGACAGTTTTGACAAAATAGGAGCAGATTTTGGTTTCTGATAATGTAATTGCTTATGAACACGAAATAATAAAATGAGGACTAATCTCCTTTTCTGTCATAAAAAACACCAAATTGGTTTACTTATCTTTTTAAAGATCTAAATTAGTTGAGGGAATTTATCTCACAAGACATTTAAGCAGCGAAATGCGATTACGAAAGCACAAAAGGACCATGAAAACTTATTTTTATTACTTGATATTCTAATAAGCTTCTAGTTCTTTTCTTTCTTTCAAAGTGATGTTATTTTCACGTATGTGATAGAATTTTTAAAGAATATTAGAACGAGGCTTGTGGAATATATTTTAAGTATCCGAATATAGTTAGTTGAATAAATTTAGACTTTTACGACTGCAAGGCCGAAATTTCTTCTTGTCTGATTTCTTTTTTTACCATATTTTTGAGTATTTATGCTTCATTTAAACATACTTTAATAATTATATTTCAAATTTTTACGCTTACGAATAACTTGTTACTTTGAGAAAAAAATGTATGGTTCAAACTGCAAGAATATGGTGACATTTATCTTGTTTTAGGCTTTAAGAGAAAATCAAAAAGCACAATAATTTTGGCAATTTACAATAAAATATCGTGTTATAATATATGATAAAATCCAGTAATTGTGGTTAAATATGGCAATTTTATCATGACAGCATTGGAGACTGGCATAAAAGTCGTTTTTACGGTTAAATTCATTTTTCAGGTTTATGTTTTTAGTTAATTGTGGTCAAATAAGAACTAAAACTTTGAAAAACAGAACTTCCGGTAAACTGTTACCATATGACTGGAAAAATCACCAAATGAATGGTTTAAATAGAGTATATATTTAGTTTCATTACCAGAATTATTTTTTACCAGAAGTGTCATTGCCATACAGGTAATTTACTCCATGTACCAAAATAATTGTAAACTCCTAGTTTCTAATTAAAACTCTCATAATAATATTTAAAAATTATTACATGATAGTTAAAATATTTAACAATTACAATATGTTTTTGTAAGCATATGTCTGGATAATATATATGTCCGGATAATAGGTCTGGATGGTTCTGTTGTATTTTTAATATTTTACAGGGACAGTGCCATTATAGTTTTTCAAAAATCATGTTTTTCCTCGTAAATTTAATGTCAATATTCACCATTTGGTTACTTAAAGCTTTTTTACACAAGGTTAACTCATACGTATTATAGAAAATAAATTAATAAGAAATATTGCGTTATTTAATTATCAGAAACATGCAGCACACGCGTACCTGAGTGTTTATAAAACACTGTAACTTTTTTATTTCAATTGGTGTTAGAAAATACACTGTAGATTTGCTATTTAATTAAGTTAGAAGATAAATGATTTTTTTTACGAAAAATATATAAAACTGACTTATTTCAAAGACTTTTTTATTTTATGTTATTTATTTTACTTGAAGAACGTTTGTTAATAGGACGTTATATACGTTTGTTAATGGAATAATTTATAATGTGTTATAAGTTATTATTTCAATAAGCATTAACTTATACATATATGAAATAATTGTAGATATAACTTGTTATTTAAAAAAAAAAATAATTGCAAACATCAAACTGACTTATTTTTAAAATTTTCTGTTTTATAATAATAGTTTTGCAAGAAGAAACTCAATATAACGTTTGTTAAAATGATAATATATAGTGTGCTTAAAGTTATTATTTAAGTGAGCATTAACTTATAAATTAACGGAGTTATTGTCGAATGAAATTGTTATTAAAAAAAGAAAAGAAAAAAGTTTTAAAACTGTCAAAATGACTTATTTTAATATCAATTTCTCTGCTTAAAAAAACTCTATTGGTTCTTTGTAAACAATATTACACATATACGCATGCCCAATATTGTATAAAATGCTGTAGTTTTCTTACTATAATTAATGTTACCTTATACATTAAATAAAGTATTGTTAAACGAACGTGTTGTTGAATTAAATAAAAAGTACTTTTTTTTAAGGAATCAAAATAACTAGTTATTAAGATTTATTTGTTTGTTTCATAAGAATTGCGTTCCTTATGGCTTCACGGTGTTTACGATTTTAATTTTCTCAACTTATTATAAAAATTAAAATATTAGATAATTATAAAGTATTTTTAATTGAGTGACTTTAACGTTGGCATGCAATAATATTTTAATTATAAGCAAATTCATGTATTCGCTTAAGATTTGACTAAGGACAGCTTGTAGGATTCGATTATCGTCATAATTATTTTTTGGCTCAACGAAACCATTGTTCATCTAGTATAAACTCTCAAATTCGTTTATGGCCATCATTTATTTCTGGCTTAAACACAGAAACTTGACTATGGACAGCATTCTTCTTCTGGCTTAAGCATTCAAAAGTGTTTTTAACCAGTGTTGTTTTTCAGTTAAATCAGCATTGCTCTTTTGCTTTAACATACAAATTTGGTTATAACACAGCATGACTTTTCAGTTAAAACAGCATTGTTCGTTTTGCTTTAACACAAATTTGATTATTATCTGAACTGTTCTTTTAACTAAACTAAGATTGTTCTTCTATCCGAAAAATAAAAAGTTTATTAATGTAAACTTGTAGTGTATAATAAGAACGAGAAAAAAAGTCAAATAGGAATTTATTTGATTAATGTTTGATATCAAGTATTTTAAATCATTATAAAGCTTGATCTTATTTCCAATTTAAATTTTTATAACTACCAAGAAATGATTAAGTGTCCTATAATTCGAAATTTTATCTTCCTTTTTTTCATCTCGTTCTTCAAGCTGAAAACATAATAAAGGATATCCGACATTCTGTTTTATTTAAGTTGAAAAAAAAATTTAACACGCAAATTACACTAGCTAGTTCATAATATCCCTCGTTATTCCTAACATTTGTTCGTAATTTAAAAATAAGATTGGAGGAAAAGAAAAAGGAATAAAAATGTGCTTCTTTTATTATGCAAGAATTACGTTTTTTTTTTTAAATTCAAACATGAACTTTAATTATCGTACATCTTTTGAACGGTAACATTTTTTTCAGTTTTTTTTTATTTTTTTGAACTTACGAGTAAATTCGCAGTTCAGTCATTTCATTCAAATGTTTTCTAAAAAAAACTGAATAAATTTGAATATATATTTGGTATATCATTTCTCGTTTCTTAATTCTTGTAAAATATTTGTTAACAAGATAATTTTAAATCAACTGAATGATGAGCTTATTAAACTCTAGAGTGTAATGATAACTGCATTCTATGTTTTTGAATGGGAACTTAATAAAAATTAAAATTCGAATGTTGAAAGCAGTTTTCCTTTCAAAGTAAACAGAATTGCCCAAAAAGTATTTAATTTGATATTTAAATTGAAAAATGAGATATTATATTTGAAATTGAAATTCTTGAACCGAAAATCTTTTAAAATTTCTCATCAATGCTTTTGAACGAATCAAATGCAGCCGTTGTTTAAATAAATATATAGAAATACAGCAACAATAAGATTGAAGTATTTCATAAGAAACCTACTTAAATGAAATGAAACTGTGTTTTTTTATATGAATGCGTGTACATTTCTAATGTATGAATAATATGTATAAAATTACTGTCAATATGTCATAAAAATTATTTAAGAAAAAAAAAGTACAGAAATTTTGCAGGAACGCTGAGTGAAAAATACCATTGTTTTAAAATAGTTTTAATTCGCCAGTGTTTCGCAATAGTTTAAATTTTTGTGTTAAATGAAAAATGTGTTAATAATTTTGTAACGCATTGTGTTGTTGCTTCCAATACCAGCTGGGATAGCGGAGCTATATCAGATCCATGAGGCCACGAGTTTTAAAAAAATCGAGGAATAAGTTACAATGCAACGCATTGTAACGTAATGTAATAAAGGGCTAATGGTTTTGTATAGTTTAAATTTTTTTTAAACGTTTCAAGAAAAAATGAGAAGCTACTAACGTTACTTAAACAAGCTGCTAAGCTATTTAAACAATGAATTGTAATGAAACATCACGAATAAGAAATAATGTAATTTTTTATACAATTTTATTCGACCGCAAAATTGTAGTCATTCTCATTATTTTTTGTGTTGTTGTTATGTGTATGCATGGAGAGATATGCATAGTGGACTAAGTAAATCAAATTTTTGCTTTAGATTTAAATTGTTAAAAACAGTGTTTCAACATTTTTTGAAATAATAATTATAAATTAATAAAGTTTTTATTAACACATCGTAAAGAAAACTTGCTTTGTTTCAAGAAGATTCATATTTTTTAAAGGGGGAAAAGGCACCACTTTAAAAAGGGTTTCTTAAAATTGAACAGAAATGTGCCTAAATTGCTCCGAGAAAAAAAAATAGTTAAATTTGAAAAACTGATATAATCAGAATTGTTATAGCATGTACTTATTTTCGAGTAAAATGCAAGTGTAGGGAAATGAACCCATGGCCTCCGGGTTCGTAGTAGGATGCCCTAACCAAGGAATATACATAGAGGAAGAAGGCTAGCTTTTGCAGGCATAATGTAGACCTGTCCCCTAGGGTTTGGTGCAATCCCTGTGTTTAAAGGAAAAAACAATATTTAGCGACCCAGCAGCTAAATTTCCTGAAACGTGCTTTCCCCCTCCTTTCCTCTCAACCACTATTGGGGTTAGGGCCGGGATAGCCAGGTTGGTAGGGCACTGGGCCCATGTCCGAGTGGTCGTGGATTCGATTCCTGCCAGCCGAAGACTCCCCGTGTAGTAAATGGTGACTGATGCACGTTAAATCTGTCGAGTCTCAACAAATCAATACCTCTGGGGGTACTGAATTGGAGATTGATCGTTCTCTGATTTAGGTCAAAATTACGATCTGTGGAAGAATGAATGGATGTATGAATGGCTCCACCCTATAAACGGGTGTGGCGTATGTGTGTGGCAGAAGTCGAATTCTTGACCATAGATGGCGCCACTGGAAAACAGGAGCAATCGCACCCCCTCTTCCTTAATTGCATACGTCAACAACAACAACTACTGGGGATGGGGAGAAGAAGAAAATCTTTCTCTTTATATTTATTATTGGTCTACTCTACATTTTTGCACTATTGATAAACGGTGCTGTACTGTTAATAAATATATTCCTTTCAGAATTCATTTATATCATTAATATTGATTAAACGGTGGTTGACGGGAGGCAGTGCTCCCAACTATACATTTAGAGTTGCCAAACAACCGGTTCACTGGTGACGTACCACCTGACTGTCACCTTACCTCATATGCGAATGAGCTGGATCATATTACTTATGATGCTCTGTTAAATCTGAGTATGTTGTTCACCCAGAAAGTTGTTTTTCTGGTATAGCATACCGAACCGAGTAGTTTTCCGCGCTAGTTACTTATTCTAAGAGATGGGATTTTTCTCCTTTCCATATTCTTTACTCTAACAACATTAGTTGTATACCCCAGTCCAAGGGGGAGTTAGGGAGCTTTATATAGTAGCTACCGCATCGACACATGGTACAAAGGGTTGCGATTTGAGGGAATAAAATGATCCCAATAGCTGAGTCTGGAGACCGGTAATTTTAATTTCACTTTTTGCTTATTTCGCAATATCTTTGAAAAAAACTTTTAAGCGAATGGAATACATGTCATGATGTGCCATTGCAGTGGCACTTATTGTAAGCTACTTCACTCATCCTGCACTTGGATCTACACATTTTTAATGGTCAGAGCATTCTACTATGATCCCGGACGTCCTTATTTCGAATACTGCTGGCATCCAACGAACATTTTTCTCCCACATTCCTTCGTCCTCTTTAATTTTGAGACCATACATTTCACCCCAGAGTTAGTAAGTGCGCAAAAAAAAAATATGGGCCACCCTGAATAACTTTTGATCTAATGATCGGATCTTCATGTTCTTGGACTCAATCTTAATGCCTCAAGGAGGGCTTTAAATACGCTAATTAATTTGTGCAGACGATATTTTTAGTTAAGAAATTAGACACAAAAATGTACTTTCCCTGAATAAACATACCTTCTTTTGACGGATTCAGATTTCTGACCCCCAAAATATACGAGGCTGACGCAATCTGGAAAATTTGGTCCCCATTGTTTGGTCAAAAGAGTGCTCCAAAATTTGGACCCCTAAAAACTAATTTCACTTTTTGCGTATTTTGCGATATCTCGAGGACTTTCAGACAAAAATAATGTTCAAAATGACAAAAATAAATTATACAGCGAAAGTATGATTCTGTGTCTGATTTCGAAACTTAAACTATCGTCTGCACTTAGTAACTAGCAAATTTGAAGTCATGAAGTTTTAGTATTAGAACGTGAAGATCCGATCATTAAATCAAAAGTTGTTCTGGATAGTCCTTGTTTTGCATACTTTACATGCTGTTTCAATTTTAAATACATGAGGCTTCCCAATTCGACTATTATTTATTGCCGAATTATTTTGACACCTACCTGATCAATTTGAAGAAACTTTTTTCGACAGTAGACCAATGTTTTAAGATGTCGCTTTAAGATGTCATTACTACACTTAAAATACCATGACGATTTTTAACAGTATTTAAGATTATCTAGGTAGTTTTAAAAATTTAATCATTACCATTTTTGATATATATTAATGTGTCTCAGCTAGCACAACTATTTTCAACAAAAAATTATTATCACAACTATTTGTGATAAATATTAATGTGTATCAATTAACACTATTTTAACTTTCAATTAACACTTTTACATTGCCATTTTTCTAGTTTTCAAGTTGTTCTCACAAAAGAAATGTCTATATAATGGAAAATAATTTTATTTCAAATCATTATATTTCAAAAGTACTTTATAATAAGGAAAAAAATATTCTTTTCAATTTCATCACGTATAAATTTTATTTTAAAGTAAAACAAGCAGAAAGAAAAATCAACAGACAATCCTAATTAATAACATAGTTTTAAATTGTAGTAGACACACGTTAGAAAACAAATTATTTTTCTCGAAATTCGATGCAGTTTATTTTTAAATTTCAAAAGTAGTAAAAATGTTTTAAAACTAATTTTAGATAAAAAAAATAAGGTGGATACACCATACGAAAAAGTTGTATTAAATGCAATATAAATACAAATTGGCTGTTTAATTTGCCGACAACGCAAAGCAGTAATGTATTTGATAAACTTCAAACTACTAAAAAAGCATTAGATTATGAGGGAGATTATTAATGATTTTTTTCTCTAAAGTCAATGGTAATGAAAGTTTACTTTCATTAATTCATTTTTAATTATAAGTAAATGTCTAGAAATTATTAAACCATTGTGAGCTAGATTTATAAGCTTATGAAATGAACTTTAAGAATAAATTCAAAATTGATTTGTGAAAACAAAATAATAAAAATAGTAGCAGTTAGTTAAATATTATTTGAAATATAAAATAGATATAAAAGATAAATTTTTGGTGTTAAAATTAAGGTAAAAAATATTGAATTGATTAACCATTTATCATTAAAAAAATACAAAAAAAAAATCCTTGTATCATTTTCAATTATATAAATATTTGAACTATGCAATATTGTTAAAAAACTGAATAAGCATACAAAAGAAAGGAGAGTGTACTTTGTATTGCATATAAGAAAAGCAATAAACGTAAAAAAAATTTTAAAAAAAGGATCAAAAACGGACATACTACAATCCTCACCTTTCTGTATTTGTAATCCTTCTTGTGTCAAGACACAAAATGGCAGGAAAAAAATACGACACTAAAACGTTACATAGAAATGTAGCTTATTAACAGTTACTAAGCACTTATTTTTTCTTAATATAACTCACCTGTCTGAAAAAATTTTGTGTTTTATATACATATATATAGTGAGAAAGATAAATTCTGAACTTGTTTCGTAAGCGCATTTTTCAATTCTTACTATTAGTTTACACTCTCCCTATATCATATTCAAATTTTCAATCGTTAATAAAATAATTATTATTCATCCTCGCTAGTTCAAATACACTTTCGGAAGTTGAAGTGGATGAGCGGAAAACGAAATAGAATTTTCTGATTGGTTGAGCGTTAGTTATTTATAAAATTTTACTAAAAACGATTCCGTTTTTCACAGATTTTAAAAATAACATCAGGGATAATTTCTAATTTATAGCTGTGTTTAAACAAAAAAAAAATAGCTCATTGCTAACATTTAAATATTTAATTATTTTATACCAGCTGTGTCAGATAAATTCAATGAAGAACCTTACGTGGTAGCACGTGTGTTCCAGGTAACCAAATTTATACTTTTATAGTTCTTTGATACCACGAACTTTGTTCTTTTAATTGCTTCTATAAGTTCTCATTCTCTTTCTATATATCTTGCTCAAATTTTCAGTCGCTAATAAAATACTTTTTTTATCCATTCAATTTCAAATAATTTTTTTAAAACTTGCAGTGGAATACACTTGATGTTAATACAGTTTTTTCAAATATTAATTCATTAATTAAACTTAATTAATTAATTTTAGTTTCATATAGGAGAAAAAGTTTGTAATTATTTAATCAAAGTAACTAAAATAAAATTTTAATTTATCTAACTAATTAAAAACTTGAATTTATTTTTATTTATTATTTTTTTAATATTATTTGTGTTACCTTTAGAAGAGGAATTAACTAAAGAATTGAAATATCCTAAAAATATTTTTCGCTTTTCTATGTCTAGAAGAACAATTAAAAACTATGTATGGAAACACTAGTAACTCGTGGTATATAGTTACTACAAATTATTACTTATCTTTTTTTTATTTCGCCTAACATTTCTATGAAATAAAAATTAACTTTTTCTGGCGTGGCAATTACGACGTTGCTTTGTTGATACAGTAGTTGTTGGTTACACTTACGACATTGTTCATAAAACTTTGAAAAAATGATCCTGCATTCTAACATTTAAGAGCAAATAAACTAAACTCTTGCTTGAAACTTTGTATAATATTAGCGATCTCGTTTCAACTTAAATATGAAAAGATGCATATATATATATCACAGGATAACAGGATCTACACTGTACTTCATAAAAAAAAATAAGTGAAATTATATAAAGTTCTTAAAATCGTTGCTCATAGGAAATACAATATTCGCAGAAGTAGAATTCCGTGTTTCGAGAGAAATGTCATTATCGAAGAATATAAAGTTAGATATTCAGATTTGAGAGTATTGATCTTCTATTGAAATCTACCCATGCACTTTATATCGCTGCATTTTACCAATACTTTATACTTTTTTACGTCTCCTTTTTATCCTTTGAAGTTAAAAATCACCTACTATATATATAAATAAATATATATAAATAAATAAATATAAATATAAAGTTCAAAATGAAGATAAAACAAAGGAAAATTATTGACATATACAAAAGGGGGGAGGGGAAATATTAATAAAAAAAATAACAAACAACTGATTTAAAGAAGAAAAAAAAGAATGAAATTTTTTTTAAAAAAAACCGGAAAATAAGAGATATAATCTTTTCAGCAGTCCACACGATTATATCCACAAAAAATAGTGCTTTCTGATATATAATATAGTCAATAATATATATAGCCAAATATTATATAATATATAAAGCGATAAATATAGCCAAAGCAAAATATAATAGTACAATAGTGTGAGGAGCACTCAAAAAATTTTTTTTTGCAGAAATTACAACAAATAAAAAAACACAATAAGTAAAAATAACACGTAAAAACAGAAAATAAAATTCTCTAGTTACACTCAGTTTGCGCTTTTGTTTTCATTAAAATCCTCTAGTTACATTCAATTTGAGCTTTTGTTTTCATATTTTGTAATCTGGCAATCTTGTTGCGAAGTATTTTTAAATCATTCTTGAAAAATTTCCCGTTCATGTAAGTACATCTAAATTCGCTACTTGCTTTAGAGATTTTGTTTTATACGGTTTTTTCTTCCTTTATTTTATTTTCTGCTTTTACGTGTTACTTTTACTTATTGTAATCTATTTTATTTGCTGTTATTTTTGTAAAAATTTTTTTGAGTGCTCCTCACACTATTGTATTAATATATTTTGCTTTGGCTATATTGATACAATATCAGAAAGCATTATTTTTGGCGGATATGAAAAGATTATATCTTTTATTTTCAGTTTTTTTTTTTTTAAATTTTATAATTTTTTTTTTTAANAGCATATTTTGCACAATGCCTAATCAGACGTATGGCTTCCATGCTAGTATCAGGAAAACAGGCATTGCACGCAAATTCAGACAGGCACTTGACAGAATCTTGGAAGGAATCAATAAGGGAGGGAAAGTACTTTTCATAGATTTGTGCTAATGAAGATATATATATATATATATATATATATACAGCAAAATAAATAAATACAGGAAGACATGAAGAGTGTTAAGAAAAACAATAAGTTTCATTTATTGCGCATGAGCTGTAAGAGAACAGAACTCATTAGATAAGTTCAAAATTAAGATAAAACAAAGGAAAATTATTGACATATGCAAAAGGGGGAGAATAAATAATAATGAAAAAAAATAACAAACAACTGATTTAAAAAAAAAGGATGAAATTTTAAAAAAAAAGCCCGGAAAATAAAAGATATAATCTTTTCATCAGTCCACACGATTATATCCACAAAAAATAGTGCTTTCTGATATTGAATAAATATAGCCAAAGCAAAATATATTAATACAATAGTGTGAGGAGCACTCAAAAATTTTTTTTGACAGAAATTACAACAAATAAAATAAAACACAATAAGTAAAAATAACACGTAAAAACAGAAAATAAAATCCTCTAGTTACACTCAGTTTGCGCTTTTGTTTTCATTAAATTCCTCTAGTTACATTCAATTTGCGCTTTTGTTTTCATATTTTGTAATCTGGCAATCTTGTTGCGAAAATATTTGTAAATCATTCTTGAAACATTTCCCGTTCATGTAAGTACATTTAAATTCGCTACGTGCTTTAGAGATTTTATTTTATACTGTTTATTCTTCTTCTTTTATTTTATTTTCTGCTTTTACGTGTTAATTTTACTTATTGTTATCTATTTTATTTACTGTTATTTTTGTAAAAATTTTATTAGTTTAAGTAGTTATTTTTGAGTGCTCCTCACACTATTGTATTAATATATTTTGCTTTGGCTATATTGATACAATATCAGAAAGGATTCTTTTTGGCGGATATAATCGTGTGGGCTGATGAAAAGATTATATCTTTTATTTTCTGTTTTTTTTTAAAAAATTTCATAATTTTTTTTTTTTTAAATCAGTTGTTTATTATTTTTTTCATTATTATTTTCCCCTCTTTTTTTCATATGTCTATAATTTCCCTTGCTTTATCTTCATTTTCAGCTTTCATTCTTTTTGTTTGACAATGTGCGAGTTGTTGATCGGATTTTTATGGCTGTCACTCATGCAGAGCACTTTATAAAAGTGTGACATTTAAAAGTTTTAAATCTAGGTGAAGAATGGCTTTTTCAGATTTATTCAAAATTTCTGCTGATTCAAGGATTGCTGCAGGTAAAGCAACTGAACGGGTTTCCACGTACTGAAACTAACTCTTACTGGTTCAAGGAATTAACTTTTAATATGCTAATTAATTGATGCAGACGATATTCTAAAATAAGAGATAAGACAAAAAAACCTAATTTCCCTGAATAAACATGTCTTTTTACTGGATGGATTTAGTCTCTTTAACCTCAAAAAAGTAATCTAGAATATATTGACAATATAACTTAGTCAGAAAAACAGTCGAAAAGTTCTGATTATTTAGAGAAAATAAATATTTGTGTCTAGTTTCTGAACTTAAAATATTTTCTGCAGCATATTTGAGGTTAGACATTCGAACCATAAAATTTGAATTGTAGTAGATGGAAATCCGACAGTTACTCAAGGAATTTGGGTACTGTGTTTAGTTAACAACGATGTTTAGGTATTATCTCATATTACCATACACAGGACATAAAGGTACATAAACGGCACTACAACCATCTAGTGGTAACATTGTTAAGCAATAGATCATTTGCAAAAAACTGTCTGATATTCATAATGAATCGGTCTCTCTGTGTAAGTTTGATGGTTTTTGTGTCTTTTTATAAAAATATAAATAACTGTTAATACGAAATACATTTAATTAGCAAAATCAGTTTACTAATTATTTTGAAAAATTACAAACTTAGTTTAACTAGGATTGAAAACGATAAGAAGTAATTTCATCAAACAACCCAAAGGAATCAGTATACATCACTTCAGTGTTTTTAATCTCAGTGCTTAAACTTTTTTATATATTTTTTTACTTTAAATATAAAACATTAAGATAAAAAAAGATTAAAGAACATTATCATATTACATTTATGTTTTCGAGGCGTAGCGTGACTTAAAATAATACTTATAGTTTCTTTCTCTTTCTTTGTGAAGAAAAAGATTAGTATCTAAAGACTCCTGAAATATATTTAATATTAATCCGTGTAGTTAAAGTTATTCGGGCATTATCTTAATGGTACTTAAGATAACGATTTCTCACCGGAAAAGGAAAAGAATATGCCTAGGTTCATTAAAAATAATTATCAATATACCTTTTTTGATACAACAATTTATAATTTGTATTTATCTGAAGTGTACTCTAATTTTGTTTAAAACAGGCCTGAACAAATCATATAGGTACGAAGGCACATTAAAGTCTCTTTGCTGAAAAAATAGCTAAGTACTTTTAATATATCTATTACCGTTTAAGTAAAAAAAATTAGTATAATTATGATATTTTATAGTATTAGTGTAATGCAATTTCTTGATGCAAGAGGTAAGGTTATATTTTATGTAGTTTTCTCCGAAAATAAATACATATCTGGATTATTTATTGGTTTATAGGAATTACACACATTTGCCAGCTTGTGTGCTCAATTTAGGCTTATTAGCCTTTATCAATAGAAGGACAGATAGCACAATACAGAGAAGGACAGCACGGAGATACATCCAGGGTAACAGCGGGATTCGAACCCGCTTCCTCCACGCTTTGCACAGTGCTTGGCGGGTGATACCACTCAGCCAGTAATTTCAGTTATTCAAATGCATTACGAATAATCGGTTTAACCAGATGTTGATATTGGCCGTTATTCTGTACACTGATATGTTTCAACTAAATAAGCCTATGCAAGTAAAATGAGTGTTACATTAAAACCGATTTACGGAATAAAGAAAATTATCGTCATCAATGGGATATCAGCCAGTGACGTAGGGTGGATATCTCTCTCCTGATTGGTTGTTGAAACGTGGTATATGTTTATCTTAGCAACTGTTCTTTCCATTCTATATCGAGTAAGTCAAGCTCGTCAAGTATCAATTCTCTTAAGTGGTGCATTCTATATTCTTTGACAAATATTCTTTCCTAAAGATTTCAATTCTTTCACCATATATTTCTTACTTAACAAAAAGATCATGTAGAACATAAACAAACTAATTATGCAGTGAAGTTGTCAGGTACACAAGACAAAATATACATCAATGTTACGATAAAATACATAAACAATTAATAAATCTATATTAAGTAAGAGATGTAGATGAGAAATAATTATATTTCAACAAATTCGATGTACGAAACGGTACTGCATTTAACTCACATCATGTTGATTGACATTTTAACTTATGTCAGGAAGCTTAGCTTAACTTTTACATGCCATTTAGCTTATAAGTCATCAGCTGGCGCTGACGCTATTTGTCACATGTGTGGGTATTCGTGATCTACTTCTTCTGTAACTGCAAGTTCCCAATTCAGTAATATTAAAAAAAAAAGAAAAAGGGTAAGAAACCAAAAAACAAAAGTAATACGCTGCTTCCTTCTTCCTCATTTTCATTTACAATGGATACAATAAATAGAATTTAATGCTGCTGTTTAATCCATTGCTGGTTTTGATATCGTTTACCGGCTGGTTACTTAAAACAGGCAAGTGGTATAGAAAATTCGTTACTCACTGAGTTTTCAATTGAAACTTTCTTTATAATATGAGGAAAATCAAAAATCTAATCATCTAAAATATTTCAAAAAAGACTAAAACCGAAAACATAAAAGTCTGAAAAGGTGATAATTGGAAAAATTAAGTGTTTGGAAAATGGGAGGATATTTTGAATGTTATTTAATGTTTTTTCCATTAAAACTTTTTTTAAGGAAAGATCGGCCGTAGAGAAACGTCGTTGTAAAAAGACTACTATATTAAAGAGTTTTGCGGGATCGCAGATTAATACATTAAAAGAGGAATCGGTAAAGAAGTCTAAAAGTAGAGAAGGAAAAAAAAATAAAGAGAAGAAGTAAGAGAAAGAGACCACCTCACCCAAAAGAAGCGACAACCTATCATGAAGACACTACGTAACAACTTAGGATGGAAAAAAGAACAAAAGAGTAGAACTTAGATGGAAGAAGAAAAATATATCATAGAGCGAGAGAAACTCCAGGTATTTTCTCCAGTTTCTTTTCCTTTTTCCCGCCCTCCCAGGAGGGGATCAGTCACTTTCAGGAGACAAATCCATGGGATTTCCCAAGGGGGTCAGCAGAAGAGGGGTTCGTAGCATCAAGATCGCAGAAAGATGAAAGTTCTTGAGGCAGCCTTTTTCTTCTATGACAACTGGACAGACGGTCTATAGAAATGATTTTTTTTTTCTATTTTACTTCTTTTAAGACCATTCAAGACGCATTCTACTTTTAGGCTTTTTCATGCATGTTCAAGCGTCTTTTGGGAAAAATTTTCTTGGAGACGTGCTTCTGTAAGTCATATCGATAAGGTTACGCTGTATGAGTTTTCACAGTTTCTTAAAGAAACGTGACCTGATAAGTAAGTTTTAAATATGCCTGTTAATATTAGTATTTACATTTTCAGTACATTTAGAATATAAAGGCCATAAATTCTACATATTTCAAGATATTAATGTTTTGAATAGGATTCATTAGTTTAATTAAAATGCTTTGTATTAGCCGAGGAACTTTGTTTATTTAGGTATTTTTAATATTTTATTTTATGAACAGCCGACCTAATATCGGGTTTACGATTACCAAAATCCAACGCCATAACCTTGGAAGGGAAATTGATAGGGGGAAGAAAAATCAAAGTAGTCGAGACGAAGTTGATTACTGAAGGCCACAAATTGGGGAAAAAATATATTTCCATGATCAAAAATCTTTTAATCCATGAGAGATCACTGGAAATTATTCAAATTCAACTACTGGAAAAAGTAGCTATAACTTTTAAATATGTTTTTATTATTTATGTTTTTATTATGTTTTTTTGAAATTTATTTTAGCGCTTAAATATGTTTTTATTGAAAGTGATTATTATAATATGTAATGAAACATTTTCCCACCTCTTTGAAAATAATTTAGAGACAATTTAATTTTACTTACGTGGGTTGACACCAATATTTAAAAACTCAGCATAAATATGCTATTAAAAAAAAAAGTTCTTATTAGGAATCTATAGAAAAATTATACATAATGTTAAAATTCATAAAAGGGGTATTTTGTCTCACGAGTTCTTATAGAAAAGATTTAATTAAAGGTTAAGTGGATAACCTATACGCATTTATTTCCATAAAAAAATAGATTAAGTTAGATATTTGAATAACTAAAATACAAAATTCAAAAATTTTTCCGTAAGTTATTTTAAAATCTTTTTTTCCGACGAAGTAAATGTAAATTTCAAATAAAATTTTTAGTCAAGTGACACATCAGCAACTACAACCTTGGGTAGTGTAGTCGGATTTAAGAGATCTGGTATAGCTCAATACTGTTAAAAGAATTGTTGGTTTCTAAAAATCGGTGGATATTTTGAAGCAAAGAATTAAAAAATTCTTTAGTGTTTCTTAATATTTTTAGAAATTTTTTGACCAGACTGGATACACTTCTACAGAAAAAGTTAAGTATGTTAATTGACTGTCCGGAATCGAAATTAACTTTTAATGATACGGTCTCCTTGACATACCGAGATAAACAATATGGTAAACACTACTGGAATATGGTAAAATTTATCGTATTTCTGTTACTATGGGAATACCGAAAAGTTCGAGTAATTTTTATTAAAGGGCCTTGGTTATCAAAAAAAATTTCTTTAAAATATGGTTTCATAAATTGTTATAAATTTTGGCAAAACAGTAAAATTTAGTAATTTTATCATGATACCTTAGAGCATGACATAAGAATCATTTATTCGAATAAATTTACTTTTCAGTTTTCTATTTTTTTACTAAATGTTTGGTAATAAGTACTAGTTTTAAAAAACCAGAAATTTCGGCTAGTCGTTATCATATGAACAGAAAAATTTACAAATGAATGATTTAACTATTATATACATTTTTATTTTATTAAACAGAATTATGTTTTGTTTAGAAATTGTTCACCATACGTTGCGCTAAATTTATCAGAATATTTTTTTTCCGTATACATCCTAGTGCATCCTGCTTCCCTGCTTTTTTTTTATATAGAAATAGGTATGAATTGGTTCGTGCACATAACGATCTGATTTCTAAAAAAAATAGTTAAGAATATGTAAATAGTAATAATATCATCACGAGAAAAAAAAAGTTGAATTCAAATTTTTAAAGACTTGTTTTTGTAACAAATAATGAAACCATTACAAATTTTAGGGTAGGTACTTGTTTGTCAATATTATCATGTACTATAAAGGCATTTTTGCTATTTTTTTCAAGTATAGTCAATGTGGATTTTTGGTATTATATTTCATTTTTAATTACATCCAGTTTATTATGTATCACCAATAGCTATAAATGTGTTTATTGATTTAAATAATGATCATATATTTTGTTTTATTCAAAAAGTATAATTTAAATAAATATTTTGTCAAATCTAATATATTTTGCAATATAAAATATAAGATCTCAGATTTCTACTAAGTCAAAGAATTTAAACTTCACTAAAATTTCTTTCAATATGCATTTTAATTACTTCTGAAGCAGTGCAAATAAGCAAATAAAATTTGTAACTTAAATTTAGATTTTGCAAAACAAGTTGTATGAACATGATAATATGAAGCATTATGAAAGAGAATTATTTATTATCTTATGGCACATTTTCTTTAAGGAAAACAAAGTATAAATAAATTAGTAGCTAAGCGAAGTAACATTTTTTTGTTTTATGTTCGCGTATAATTTACTTCTCAGTAAAAAAAAACTTCCCTTTTTTTTCTTGACACTTTGTTGAAGTAAGTAAATATTCATTGAGGAGTTTTTCCTCTAGTTATAAATTATCACCATACATATTTAAAAATGATTCAAAACTGTTTAGGAAACTTTATTTAGAAACTAAGTTGGAATATGAAACTAAGGTTTTATCTCTCTCTGAAAATATGCATAAATATTAGTTGTTTATACATCTTATTGTTGTTTATTCAAAGTTATCTGTAAACAAAAGAAATGTATACGATTGCAATGGGAATGATTTAAGGTTGCATTAAGTGTATAGATTTACATTGGAATGAATTTTTATTTGCATAAAATAATTTAAATGTTCAATATATTCTAAAAATTAATTTTTCGAACGTGATTTTATATATTGTCTGCGATAAAAAAATAATTTTTTCAACTACAGTTCTAAAATTCCGTTGTACACAGTTTTGCATCTTGTGTACATGCTGTTTTTTTAAATATGTAGACTGTCTTTTCCTACTTTTTGTCTTTGCATTCGGAAGAGTTTGAATTACACTAATAAATCCATTTATTTTACTGCAGACTTTGCTGATACCTTCAAAATAAATAATTTCAAATAGAATTCCACTTTACACAGTATCTATTTCAGATAGATTCCACTGCGTAAGACCACGTCTATTGTTCAGGAACTCTTTCTTGTTTAAGTGTCTTAATATTAGAACATACTTTTACGTACCTTTACATTCCTCTTTTCTTAACATTTTTAACGGAGAAATCTAGTTTACTAAAATAGAAATGTGCTATCAAGTTTTCTTTGTCGATGGCAGATAATCTACATTGGATAAAATAATGAAAGCTTCTAGCCATTTGCAGCTAAAACAAAAATGCTTCTTTTATTGGTTTTTAAAATATTATCATAAATAATTCCTTACATCTTAATATTCCATAATACAAATTGGAATCTTATCTTTATGCACAATTCAGTATTTTAAACTGAAAATTATAATTCGATATTTAAGTTCAAATAAAAACGTAATTTAAATTCTATAAATTACATTTATCCTTAGAGCAAACAAGCTGTATTTTCATACTCGTTCTATTAATAATACACCAGACGTCCATTCGTAGAAAATTTATGTTTCGTTTTGTAATATATAAATATTTTTTTCTAAAAAATATTGCTTTCTATGCTATTGAAATTTTTAAGGTTTTCATCGAATAACTAACTGAGTATTTTTACGTCTTTCTTCCAAATGATATCATTAAAATTTATTTTCATTTCTTTATTCCAAGTAAAACGGCGTAAGATATGCAAAAGATGCCGCAAAGATGTAATTTATAAGGGGCCAAATCATTAACCAATTTTTATCACTCTAATATATAATTCAGGGGCGAAAGAGTTAAGGCATTTGAAGCCAGAATTTGGATTTTAACTTGTAAAAGGCTTGATTCTCAAGATAACAACAACAGTAGAGTAGTATTATATGTATTGGAACTATAAAATGTAGTTTTAGTAAAGTTGTAGTATAAAAGTTTTGTACTTCCGGTATTACAAGCAATGTTAAGGCACAATGAGGAAAGCACTAATAATTACCACACTTATGAAGGTAACTGTGTCTAGAAAACCGAAAAATATTTACTGATCTGATTTTTAAATTTACTATTATTAATTAAATACTAGATTCAGCTTCAAAAATAACATAAATCACAATTACTTCATCGACTTTGTAGAAAAATGGTTAAATTTTTTTCGCAATTTCGTTTTAAGATCTGTTTAAGAGTTGGATAACGATGTCACCGGGAATATAAATCCCTTTTAAAAATAATTTGGTATTAAATAGTTTACGTATTCTTTTATCTAAAATTATTATTAATGTAATCAAATTGAAAACTTTCAGTTAATCATGCCATTTTTTTTCTCTAAGTCTGATCTAAAAATTTTTTTTCGGATCTTGGAAAGAACAGTTTTAAGCTCATTTAATTAATAATTAGTTGATTAGCATTTTGCGAATAATTTATTTAGCACAAATTACTTTTGTTTTTCGAAAGTTTTAATATTTTTGATCGTTATTGTAAAATTTTCCATCCTTTCGAAGTTTTCTTCTCAAAACTAAACATTTTCTGGCAGTTTTAAAAAAATTGCAAGTATTTTCATTAAAAAAAAATGTACGTTTTAAATTTATCAAGAAGATCTAGCAATTTTAAAGCACTTTTGACTTTTCGAAATAAAAATCTGCTGCAAGCAAGAGCTAGTAGTAATTTCCAAGTTAATCTCATGATATACAAAACATTATAACATATTACTTGTTTTTTAACGGCAGGCACTGAACACTAGTTTTTTTTTCACAAAGGAAGATGCCGAATGTGTTGCTTTTAACCGTTACCCGATAGCTACCTGTGACCAAGCAATTTGCGACCTCCGTTACCAAGGCGAGTAACACTACCCACGCCACACTGCCTTAAATATCCGTTCATAGGGTGTGGGGTACATTCAAACAACAGAGGACAATTCACTGAGAGAAAAAACCTCGCCCTAAGCGGGATTCGAACCCGCAACCATTGGCCTCGCACCCAGGCACGCTAACCGCTCGGCCACCTGGCCGGATTATAACATATTACAAATTGATATAAAATATCACATTAGCATATTTATATACAAAACATAAGTTGAAAAATGAATTGAAAGGGTATAATATGAAAATTGAAAGAGTATAATATCTAATACTGTTTTGCGTGTCTATTTTAAGTAATATTTATCATACAATTTTAATTTAATAACACATTAAAATCGAACTTTGTTATACAAATATGTAATATCCAAAACGTATCAAATTCAATGTCAACTAAGAATATACAAACGTATCTCCATCTAATCGATTCAAGCAGGACTGTATCCATGGCAACGCGGTTGAATTTTGAAACTTCCAACTAAAATTAACTCATCAAAAGATTATGTGCACATCCTAATAGCCCTGATTACGTCCTTATGAAAATCATTTACTAAGCTAACATTCTCTCTAGTATTTTAATTGCATAGGTCGTTGGTTTAGTTAGACTTCAAGGGCTTTCAAGAGAAGACTTTACGAATGCTGACTGTTTTCCTGTCTACTCCCTTTGAATAAGTGCACCAAAGTATGCACTTCAGGCTACTGCTCAAAGTATATACTAATAAGGCATGAAAGTTTATTTGCTGGAATGATGAAAGCGTTGATATACTGACGACGAATGCTGAACTTATAAGATTTAACTGAAGTTGATACACGTATGTAACTTATTTATTCTTGTATAGCATGTTAGTATTATATGGATTTTTGTTGTTGTCTATAAGTAACTTTTGAATTTGCTACTTTAATGTTTACATAGTGCATACTAAAAAGGCATGGAAATGTCTGCAATGATGAAAGCGACAGTTTGTGTTTGGCGAGAGCTGAATTTATAAAGTTTTAAACTTATTTTGTTAAAAGATCTGAGTGGAAAACTTTACTTATTTATGTGTGGAAAATAATATTTCAAGTTCATTTCACGTTAATACTATTCGTTATTTTTAAAAATAAAAAGAACTTTTAAACAACATAATGTATTTAAAAGTTCTTAAGCAGATATCAAATATTTTCAAATGAGATCTTTGTTGTTTACATAAAAACTATTATTGAAATAAAATGACAATAGGAATGCTTGAAATTATTAGATCAACATTATTATTTCTAAAACAAAGCATGTGTGGAAAAAACGATGTGCTTAAAAATTTACATCACAATCAATAGAGCAAAATTTACACTACAATTTACAATCACAAGGAAAAAAATCCATATCAATGCATCACATAAGTAAGTGATTAAACAGAAACACAAAACATCAGCATAAATGATATTTTATAGATTCGTAAATTAATCAAAATATACACAGAAGAGCCATTACATTATGACCACCCTCTATCTATAACAATAGCCTCGCCCAGGTTTTCATGGTTTCTCGTCCAGGAACAATGTTTTTATGGGGCACATTAGGACCCATAATTCTCATGGAACAATCCCTGACGTCTGTAAGCTACTTGAACATAGTTCACCCATTCATGGGAACAGTTTTTCTTGCGGGGTGATGGTGTTTACCAACAGGATAATGCACCATGTCATATGGGTCGAATCGTCAAGGATTGGTTCGAGGAACATTCTAGTGACTTTAAAGTCATGTCTTGGCCCCCAAATTCACCTGACCTTAATCCAATAGAGCATTTGTGGTCCTACTTGGAAAACCAAATTCGTGCTGCCACGCTACCCCCTTGCAATGTGAGGGAATTGCAGGACCAGTTGGTGAGCGCTTGGCACCAGATACCTCCGACTACCTATCAGCACCTTTTGGAATCAATGCCACGGCTGGTGCTAGCAGTTTTGAGGGCTAAAGGTGGTCCTACATGTTATTAGGGTGGTCATAATATAATAGCTCTTCGGTGTATATTATATATATATATATATTAAAATGTTTGCAATTTTAAGTTTGTTTTAAACTGACTGTATCAACTGCATTAGTTACGTTTGTAACAACTTCATCTGAATATATTTTTGTAAATAATTCAAAAGTTCTTTACACTTTAGTAACAGCACAGAGTATTTTTTAAAATTTTCGATAATGAAAAAGAAAATGGAGTTTAGTTCATTTGACTCACATGAATCTATTTCAGGAAGAGTACTAAGCAATAAATATTATTGCTTTTAAAACACGAAATAAATTTTCCCTGCTTGACTTAAAGGTCGTTAAAAAGGCAACTGCATCGGAAGTTGTGAATTATGGCCATACATATCAACTGCCCTATGCATTAAATTGTTCTAATCATATTCACGAGGACAGTTAATTTACTGCAATATGAAGAGTCTGGAACATGCAATAACTTTTCAATCGCTGTCTGAAACTTTCGTATTTATTTTTAGAATATATATTAAGAAATAATTTGTGTTGAATTTAAAGCAATGTTTTAATAGTTCTTTAGATTTAAGGCGTGAATTCAGTTCATGTATAAAGTAGTAAATCTGAAACATAGTTTGATTATAGTTTTTTATAAAATAAATTATTTTTCTGCAGCATAAAGTTTTTTTTTGCACTACAAAATAAGCGTAATACTTTGATTTAACAGATCATTTTATTGATTTAGAAGCCTTATATTTGATGTTTCAAAAAGGGTTTCTTAAAAATATTAGAATGGGTTTCTCAAAATATATCAAAAATGTGTCAAAATAGTTCCAAAGTAAATAATAGTTGCGTATGAAATGCTCATGTACTTAAAATTGAAACAGCGTTGAGCAAATTGCATGTGGATGGAGAATGTTTGAAAGGGAAGCTCATTGGCTACCGACAGAATTCGAATCAATAACCTCCAGGTACATAAAAGGATGTTCTTTATTCCCATAGTTATACACCTCAGTCGAGGAAGAGTTAGGAAGATTTATATATCGGCTGCCGCAATGACTAATCGTGACATATATTCTATTAGCTTTAAAGTCTTTAAGCTATGGCAACATAATAAAAAAATGAAATCAAAATTACTATATAATATAGCTAACTCTTACTGAACTGGGGTGCACATCTGTGCTGGTTAGAGCCCCCTACTACAAAACCGAAGGTCCTTGGTTCATATCCTGCCGGCAGTCCATCACATACATTCTGCTCTTAAATGAATCAATGTTGTTTCAACTTTGAATACAAGGGATTTTCGAATCCAACTATTTTTGATTTCCGAGCTATTTTAACACGATTTAGTTCTATTTTGATTTTTTTTTTACAATTTAGTCCAAATTATAACAATTCTCTATCTATTAATCCCTACATACCTTATAAGAACTGTATGCCTATTTGATTGAAGATGAATAGTTAAATAAATATTCTATAACTTACCTCCATATAGTCAAATAAACTTACCTACATGAAGGGGAAAGTGGGGTAAAACGGCGTAGCTAAGGTAAGAAAACCTGTTGTAGCTAAACTGTCTGACCTAAAAACTGTCGGATTTGATCAAGACATCAATTGTTCAGTTGTGTACAATATATTCTTCATGAAAAAGTCATAGATGTGCTACTCTTTATAAATAATTTTTCCTTATAAATGATTTTTACCCCACTCTATGGGTATGTCCGGGTACATATGTTAAAGCTGTGAGAAATTTAGGTATGTTAGAATTTCTGTGAAAAAGTCTCAGGAATTTCTATTTTATATGGCAGTTCAAGAAAGTTATGCATGCAATTTATATGTGTAATCAAAGCCGTACTCAAAGAGGGGAAGAGAAAGAGATTCAATTGCTTGGAGCCCCGGGACAGCTTAGTATCCGACAAAAATTTCTATCAAGAAATATTGTGTTGTTCAATTAGTTTTTTTAAACTGCAGAGAATATATGCATAAAAATTACAATTAGGTATAAAATGTCCTCATAGATTTTACAAAAGATGAAATTTAGGCTTTATTTGTTTTGAGAATGGGGTTCATAATAAATTTTGTAATAAATTTGGGGCCCGTAAAATCTTTGTACGATCTTGGATGAATTTGCTTTCTTTCTCCACTGAATTGTAGCTTTCGTGGATCCAGCACAGACTAATCAATCGAGTGAAGGCATAAATGTGTAATTTAACGTAACAGAACGAACGTAACATAAAACGTGCAGCGTAGCGTAACATGACAGAAGGGAAATATTATTGGAATAAATCCTTATTGTTTTTTCAGGTTATGAATATTTAGTAAAAGTCGAATAAGCTGGACTAAAAATAAATTTTGAATTGTAATGACCAATAAATAAGGCTAATTTGAAACAAAAAGAACAGTAGAGGATTGGTATAGTAAAATCAACAACATAGTGAATTAATAGTAGTAAAACAACATAGACCAACATAGTGGAATGAACATCATAGTGAATTAGTCAACAACAACACACCAATATTGTAGGTCTGTCTATCTTGACTAAAACAGTGGAATTCGGTGGGTCTACTAAAAAAAACTAATTTCAGCAACAATTTGTGTACCTGGTAAAACCCCACTACCCGATTTCACTCGCCTTTACCTCTTAATAAATATTCAGTACTGTCAAATAAGTTACAAACGCCTGGAGTAAAAATTTACGTGTCCAAGTGTAATTTAAATAAAATCATCAATGTGATAAATTTAAAACAAATAACGAACAATAATTAAAACAAACAGTGAAAAGTGGTTGTTTCTGAAAGTTATGTGCACGCGCATTATCGTGAAGCAGGATTTAAAATTATTTAAGAGAACGAATTTCAATCTTTGGGTTAAATAGAACACAAGTTTTAAATTTTACCCTTTCAACCCCATATTAAAAAACTATAACGTTTATTCTTTAATTATCAGTCATAACAGAATCATTCTTCACTAAGTTTCTAAGACTCTCTTTTGTTCATTTAAATTTCAAGAGAGAAAAAAAAATTTCATCCATGTCAATAATAATATTTGATAATGTAACATTCTCATAGTACCTGTATTACATCAGAGCACCTGCATTGTATTATTGTTCTTACATATCATTAGTTTCAGTCTCATATTAAAAATACCATTGCACTTAGTTTTGTTTCTATTTATTATATTTGCTGCAGCTATTATTACAAAACCAATACTTTGCCATGAACATGATAAACATATAAAATAAAATGCTATTCTTCTGCTAAAAACAATAGAGTCCCACAGCTGTCATCAAAACGATGCTTAAAAATATAAATTCTTAAAAAATGTTCATTAATTTTTAAGTTTATTTAATTGAAAAACGTGTTAAGTCTTCCCAAATGTTTCCCATTTCTAATTATTTTGTTTTTTAAGCGGGTGTCACCATTAATTTATAAGAAAGTTGAAATTAAGCAGGACATTTTTTCCAAGAAAGAAGGGTAAAATAAAGTGGATTACATAACGATGTAAATCAGGATAAAACCCTCGACGCATAGCATAAAACGAAGCATTTTACAAAAAGGAAAAAACTGAAGGCATTATTCTAAATCCATAGGTAGAAGATAAAATAATTTCCCTTAGTCAACAGGTTACTCATTTTTTATGGGGAAAAGTGTAATTAACATAAAGATTGAATCCTTATTCTCTTTATGGGATTCAAACTTCAATTTAATCTTCAATGCATAAAGAATTCCCTGCCCAAAATTCTCTTCAAATTCTTACATTATTTCCCAACAGAGCGATAAAAAAAAGATTTCGGAATATATCAAAAAATACGAGAACCCTTCAAATGCATTTACTTGTTTAAAAATAAAAATATTCCAAAACTGAGTTACAACTATATTCCCGTTGAAACTCTTCTGAAAAAAGGAATATAAATCTAGCTGTAAGTATACGCAATTCAATCTAAAAAGCACTTGGTTGTAAACAAAATATAATTCCGTAAAATTCGTATTCATCAAAGAAATAGATAATCGATTTCCATTATAAAGGATCTCAGAGATTGTTGGAAAAGAAAAAAAAATATTCGAAAATTCGGAGTAAGAGCGTTAATTGCATTCATGGAGAACTTTTCATGAAGCTTAGAAATCTGAGCGCATATATTTTTTTTCTTCTTTATTCTTTTTCTCAAATATTCCTTTTTGCATTATGCTCCGTTCTATATATTTATATCTTTCTAGAAAGTGAAAGCCTGACGTACTCTGCAATATATTTTCATAAAAACAGTTTTTTTTTTCATTTTATATCTTAAAGCCTTATTCACTTTTCTGCTTTTGAGAATAAGCACTGATAAAATTGCAAAAAAAAAAAACATAGTTTGGATTAACGGAAAATTAAATAATTGATACAAGTAAATAATTCTGTCTTTTTAAATATATGTTAATAGCAAATGATAACTCTAAACGATGAATAAAAAATTAAAAATACAATCAAAGTGAGTTGAAATTAAATGAAGCGAAAAATATCGCAATAAGCCTTTTAAGTAAAATTATTAATTAATTTTTTGTTTCAAATCCTACTTTAGGTAATCAAAATCTTAGTTTCTTTTAATTATTTTTTCAATGAAATAAAGCTATATCTAAAGATAAATTGCTTAACGGGAAAACAACACAAAGCAAAGTTTGTCGAAGTGGAAAAGATAAATAATTATTGAGGAGTAAATTTCTTAAAAATGTTTTTAATAACTTAATTTTTTAGAAACGTTACTAAGATTCGTAAAATAGGTTTTAAAAAAGCAGAATATTTGAGTTTGCTGAGATAATATGAAAGCAGTATTCTTTTTTATTGTCTGGTATCTGTTTACATTGTATATTTATTTATTTCGCAATGTACATTGAAAATTGGTAAAGAATTTTATGCATTGTAATTCTATACCTATCTTCTATTTATTCATTTATGTTGCTTATTGAGTATTTTTATTAATAAATATTTTCCTTTAAAAAAAATCTTTTTTTATTTCCATTTACGAACTTCCACAGTTATATATTCTGTAAAAATCTTCTGAATTTTTATTTTAATTTTATTTCATGCATGTTATTATTTGCTGAAAGTAATAACATTCTATGGTATTTTTTATTTTTTTTCTAGTTAAATCTAGTCGATGCGATTATTTGTGTTTTGCATTAGAGCAAATCGTTGGAAAATGCTCAACTTGATTGCATTATTTACTGTATTTTTGCTTAAAAAAACTGAAAAAAAAATACAACATTGATAAAACTTATTTTACCAATGTTATACTTTTTCTGTAGAATTATTTAACTTACTTAATTAATTACAAAATTATACTGTCTTAAAGTAGTTTAATAATACAAGGAACTAATTTTCAGAAGAACAAATACAAATTAATACCGGAGAACAATCGCATGAGAATATAAGGTAAGAGTTAAAGAGATTAGTTCCTAAACTATTGCAGGGAGGTTACCAAGGTTACGAAAAAATTAAAAAAAATATAGATAAAAAGTTTTGATGCTTTTAACAAATATATCTAACAAACCAGTTGATTTTCTTAACTCAATTCGATATATTTGCCCTCAGTATTACTCAAGTATTTAATAGATGTTGCTATCATTTGCATGTTAAGGTGTGTTTGATGCTTGGAAGTTAATAGCGTGAACAGTTGTTCCTAGAAAGTTGAATTAATCATTTCAGGATCTTTAGAAATACCGGAAATATGCACTTGGTTATTGAAATATAAATGCATAATTTTAGTTTCTCCAGATGTAAATGTAAGAGAAAAGTATTCTATCATTAAAAAAATGTAATCTCTCCAGCAAAAGTTTCTTAAAATTTTCTTACATGCAAGTATTGTTAGAAATTTTAATTATCTATGACTTCAGTTGTTTGATATTCATATAAATTGTTCGAAAGTCATATTTTCATTCTTCATAAAATATTTTAGTTGAGTCATATATGTAACTGTTCAAAAATCTAATTTCAGAATTAAAAATAATCTTAATAAATGAAATATTTTAGCTCCCTTAAATGTTATTTTAATGTCCTCTTTGGTCTGATACTTAAGTTCATATTTTCTTCCACACACCACTGGTTGCTATTTTTTTAAGTTTCGATAGAAAAAAATGATGAAGAATAATGATTATAACAACGAATTTCTTAGATTCTATTAAGATACTGCCAATTAACTATCTCTCGAATTAAACCTCAGTTAATTGTATAATCCCAAAAGAAGGAATCAATGGACATTGATGTATATTTACAGCAAATTCTTTTACCCTATCCAAGTTACTTCATTGAAATAATACATAAGGGAGAGTAGGGTAAATCCGCGTATCTAAGATTCGAAGGCCCGTTCGAACCGTACGACATAAAAACTACCAGTTTTAATCAAGATATTAATTATTTAGTTGTATACATTATATGTCTCCTTAAAAGTCATAGATGTACTCATTTTCATGAATGATTTTTTTCTTTTTTGAAAAGTCAAATGACTCGGCTCTACCCCACAAGTGGGGTAAGACCGGGTACGCAAACTCAAAAGAGAATTTAGAAATACTTGAATTTCAATGAAAAAGTAGCAGGCAATTTTATTTAATATAGCAATTTTGAAATTTTATGCATGTTATTTACATGTGGCATATACGTAACATACTTGTCCGTCTTTTGCTGCATTGCAGCTTTCGGGCTTCCTTGGATGGATATATGTTGGTTGTCTTACCGTATTAAGTGAAATATAAACGGTTCTTCTAACAGTTGACAGTTTGAATAAAGTTTTATTTATCGTTATTTGATTGCTTCTCTTGACTATGGTAAAATAACAATGAAATAAATTGTTATTTAAACATTAAACACAGAAATTTCTAACAGTGTATATAATTTTTGTTTTTCAGGGTATTAATCTTTAAACTAATACTAAGCTGGACTAAATATAATTTTTATGACTATCAAATAAGGATAGTTTAAAAACAAAATAACAATAGAGAGTTGACGTAGTTAAACAAACCTATTAAAATAGATAATACTATAAGTAACGACACGCTGAAATTGTAGGTTCTTCTTCTTGACTTGTAAAATTAAATTCAGAGTTTGCTCGCTTGAAAACGGAACTGATTTCGACACAATCAAGGTACCTGGTCTCAACTCATCAACTGATCTCACCCACTGCACGGAATTATCCCACTGCACGGTCTTACCCCCCCCTTTCTCCTGCATAAAATACATAGAATAAAAAGCGTATAGAATTTTTATTACAAATGCTCTTTCGTAGTATTTGTTATTTATTAAAATTCCATTAGAAATAAGTTTTATATTAAACATGAGTATAATTAACAAAAGCTTATTTCTAATGCTGTTTAAATAAACCACAACTATAAATTTAAGGTGTATATCCTAGTAGTATATAATTATAGTTTAAACTAAGAGTATAAAGTAATAAATCTTTTCAATTTAGAAACTATTTCGCCAAAGAATTGCTCTTTTGTAAAATAAATTTCTTTCAAACATAAACAAAGTTTAAAAAAGAAAAATCAGTTTCAACGTGCAAAGTCTATTTTCAAAATCACCCATGATCGTCATTTGAATGCGAAAACTTGAAAGAATTGGCTCATTTTAGGAGTTTAATCTCCACAGTTTCGTTTAAAGACTTACCTTAAAGTAGCACAGGTGGGAGGCAAATTCACAAAAAAAAAAAAAAAAAAAAAAAAAAAAAAAAAAAAAAAAAAANAAAGCTAAGAATCAATAGGCGGTAATGCAAATTTATACCCAGTTCTTCCGCTATCATCCTGAATAATCATTTTCCTATCACCTATGTCCCGGGAAACTTAATCCATCAACTCTTCCAAACAAACCCTCGCATCTTAATTGAGCGAGATAAAATCTGCAAGCACTTTTCTTCCCTCTTTTCGATTGCAAGAGGAAACCTTAGGATAAGAATCTTTCTCCTCATCTACAATGAAGGATAAGAAAGAGGAGAGACTTTCCCAAGATTTCTCCAGAGGAATGGTAAAAGGAAGGGGAAGACTTTATAGAGTCACGAAAATTTTTCAAAGTCCCCCCAACCTTATCCTCCTTCTTCAATTAGAAGACTCGGTTCTTTCTGCCTCTTAAGACAAGCAGTATGTTCCATGGGTCCTTTTGTGTTGAAGAGAACCGTCTTCGCCCATTTGCATACCTTATTTTGCCTTCCTAGTTGGTGAGGCCTCTGCACACTGTTCGTGTGTGTGTGTATGTTAAAGTTGCAGGTGTGCGGTTGCTGAGAGTGTTTTGGAGAAGTTCTTGAGAGGGGTTATGAGCAAACTGAAAGATTTTAATTCGAACCGTTTATTTATGCTCAAAAATTCTTCTATAAGTTTGTAAAATTTACGTTTCATTCAACACTGCAACTCTTGTTGACCTCTTGTTTCGTTTAAATGCATTTTTGACTTTGTTTCCATTTATTCTGTTATTTTTAGCTATTTACTAATATAGAGCTTAAATACGGAAATTGAATAAACGTGTTTATTTATTCTGTTTATTTTGAAAGTGAATTATATTACCCAAAAGGCTTGAAATTGAACTCTGCACTTATTTGCCTCTTTTCGCTTCCGCGGTTTTTCTAGTTTTGCTTATCATCTGTACACATTTTTTAAATTCTTTTTCGTTATTAAGTTCACCTTTTTTGTTTTTAAAATTTGTTTTCCTTATTCACGTCTAGCAAATCTTGAAATAAACGTTGATAATTTTTGAGCACTCTAAATATATATTTTATATTTTAGTAGTTTAAAAAGAAAAAAAAACCTTTAAAAAATGTAAAGTATTTCGGTTAATCTTATTGTTTAAGAATTGAGTTATTACTTAGCTAATAATCTTGGAAAAATTTGCGCTTAAAAAACCTAATTTTAATGTTAGCAATGAATATATCTTATGATTTATTAATCTATTATTATTTTTTGATTTTCATTTCATTTAGTTATTTACATATAAATACAGCTTTCATATTAAAATTAAGTATTTCATTTATAATAAAATCTTAAATACCAATTTAATATAAAATTTTGAGCAAATTGTTTTTAAGCATTTTATATATTTCTTTAACATTTATTACTGAGGTATCATTTGCCTACATTTGAAAGAGTAACGCTTTTGTTTGTCAATTAGTTTATTGAAATGCATTTATTTTCCAAAGATTAAATTCAGATTTGTCACTCGTAAATAAAACAATACTTTTAATAAAAGAATGTTAAAGATAGCTTTCTCATTTTAGTTTTGATTAATTTAATCTTCATCTGAATGTGTACAAATAAAAGATTAATTTTGTTTGAACTCATTTGTGCGATTTTGTTTGAGATTTAATGTTTGAATGTTTTCTTTGTCCCGATTAAAATAAGTTATTGAAATATATTTGAATATTTTTTAACTGAAATGCAAATTCATAATTGAATTTCTATCTATTGCACTTTTGGAATGCCAACTAAATTTTCTTTTTCTTTTACGAATATCAGTTAAACTCATATTTTGCAATTATATCATTTCAATTCTCTAAAGTTCTATGAAATTATTATATTTCATTCAATGCTTATTTTAAATTTTAATTTCTTATAAAATTGAGTTGTTATATAAACAGCAAAAATTTATATCAATTACAAATTTTAAATTATTAACGAAATGGGAGAAAAAAATCATAATTAAGGAACAAACAATTCTGTTTAATACAAACAGGAAGCAATAAGGTAAAATGCAAGTTTTAAAATTAATCGAATTAGTAGGTATCTAGAACTAAAAAAAAACATCTTACTGCTAGCTAAGTTAAATCTCCGACATTAGCGCAAATAATTAATGAAACGCATTATTTCCTAAATGATATGTTGTAAAACTAAAAGGATTCACGAAGTGTATGAAGAGATTTTGTGAAAATATTATAATAGCGGAATTTCAATTGATCAAGTTAAAAAAAGTAACGGTATATTAATTTTACATTCATACGTCCACTGCACTTAATTCGGAAATGTAATAACATTAACTCATTTCTTAAAATTGTATTTTTTTCTTAGTATATTTGATATTCATTTGCTACAAAATTTTGCCTACTAGCTAGCATCTTTTGTGAATTAAAAGTTTTATTAAATAAATTGTTAGATCAGTTAAAATAAATATTATCCAAAAAATTAACACAGAAATTCAAAAATAAGAAAACTGTTTAAATCAATATTTGTTTTTTGATTCTTAAATTTGGCTAAGTAATGAATTTATTTGCATTATTGATTTTTTCTATAAGAAAAAATGTAAAATACTTCTCTAATTTACAATTCATGTTTATAATATTCACCTCTAATGTGATATTATAATTGTTTTCAATGCATAAAAATTCAAAATATAAGAGAATAAAAAGAGATTGCTTTCAGTTGACATGGGCTGAAATTTTCTTATTTTAATTTGTTCATTTTTTCTATCAATTCCCGTATTTAACACCATTTGATTCAAATGCGTGATGTTTTGTATTTAAATCCTGTAAAAGCTGTCCTTCAAATTTCTTATTTACTTTTCAAAAAATTTTGAATTCGGTGCTTCATTTTTATACCTAACTTCACCGTACTTTTGCAATAACAAATGAAAATATAAGTCTTCATAAAAATAATTTTTAAAATAATATATTTTAAATTTAATTTGCGACTATTGTGAAGTATTCGTAGCAACTTTTGACTCGTTTGTACAAAACTTGTTTCAACTTGTTTGTTTCACAATTCAAACAACAAACACAATTTTAAAACAATAATATATTACAATTACTTTTTTAAATATTGCAAAAATTATTAAATTTTTGAAATTATGTAATAATTAAATTGTTCATTAATATTTATTCATAGAGCAATTTAGAAAAAAATTAAAATTTCATATGCTTCACAATTTTAAATTTAAAGATTAAAAGAAAAAAGAAACCGAATATTTTCAAGAGTCCCTTTATTCAAAATATATTGTTTTGCTAGCCTTAAAATTGCGGGCTGCGTGGGTAAAATGATGGTGAATTTTTTTAAACTTTTTTCTTAAATTTTACATTACATTTTGCATAAGACATTCTATAAAATACAGAAGCTACCGAAATATTTTTTTTCTTCGAAAAAGCGAGCTTGAATCCTTTTTAAATTATTAATACTACTGAAAATATTTAGCTTATATAACTTAGATTTTTACAAGACATCAAATTTATACGCTATAGGTATTACATTCCAAAATAAACTACCATAACACATGAATGAAAAAGTTAAGAGTTACTCAAGTTACTATTTTTGAACGAAAAGGTCCATAAAATAAATAACCTTCCTTCCTGGAGAGGTAAAAGAATGAACCTTAACGCAATATTTTACAGTCTTCCACCACAGCCCCTTAAGGCAAATAAAACACTCATCTAGAAGTATAGAAGGAGGAAATCTCGGAGAAAGGAAAGATGATACTTAAAAGAATGAATGAAACAAACAAGAGAATTCAGAGAACGGGAGAATAAAAGACAATTTCGCGAAATTTCGCGTTGTAAGACAATAAAACAGTCACCTAGTAGTTGCAGAGTCAGCCAACATTCTTACTCTGGGCGTAATTCTTTGGCGAGATCATTAGATGTGTGTTTGTGTCGCCAAACCAGCTCTACTCTCGTTTTGGCATTCCACTTCAGTTAGATGTGCAGTTTGCATAACATTAAAAGAGCCAAGGGAAATTGACTGACTTTCTTAGGTTGAAGTGGAGTAAGTTACTTCAGCGAAAGGTGGAGAATACGCTCGTTTTAGCTCAAATAGAATTTTTTTTTGTTTTCTTTAAAGGATTTGTGATTAAAGATAGCATTTTGATAAAATGTCCTATTTTATTTTTTAAACTTAGAAACTGGAATACGTTAAAGTATTACTCTACGAGAGGCTTTCATTTGATTAATTTTATGTTTATAGCACAGTTTTCTTTAATTTCTTGAGTGAAAATTTAATCACAAAAGGTTATAACGATTTTGAATTTTTTTTAATGTATTTATGAACATGTACCTCTGAAATCTGTATTTCTACATTATCAATATTTTTCAATATCGAATTTTAAAATGAAAATGCAGCGTAGATGTAAAATAAATTACTGAATTAACTATGAAATCTAAATGAACTAAAAATTATGAACTGAAAGTTAAAATTATATAGATTATTATCAAGCTATGCATTAAATTACTGTAACTTAAAATTGTTGGATCAATTTCATTAGTGAAATGAAATAAGGCTCTTGAAAATTCTAATTTTATGTTTTTTGCTTTTTGTATTTCATAGTTTTTTTTGTATATTTCTAAAATCTAACTAACCTCATCATTGCTTGTTGAAATGGCAATCATGTTATCAATTGGTTGATAATATTTTGTGTTCTAAATAAAAGGGTATTTGTCTTATCGAAACATTATCTTAACTTTAAAAATCTAAAATCACAATGGTTGCCTAAAAGTGTTGTAACTTTTACAAATACCCAAATCTGGATGTTCGCTAATTGCTATACCTCAAATGGTAAATACTTAAAGTCATAAAAGATCAAAATAATTAGATATTTTACCAAAAAATAATTCGTTTTATATTGTTTTTATCACTATATTTTGTTTCAAAGAGGGAAATTATTATAATTTTATCATTGAAATGCTTTCTTTAACAAAAAAAATAAAATTTTAAACCTTATTTTTTGTCATTTTTAATTTATTGAAATACATTTTTTGTCTCCATTTTAATTAGAAATAAAAAGAAATATACGTTGTGAAAGTATTTAAACTAATACTATATATTTTTTATTTTATATACTATATATTATACTTACTATATATTTTATATACTTAGAGATAAATAAATAATAAAACCACTTTATTTTAATTGTTTTTCTATGAATCACATATTTTTTTTCAAAATTGGAAAAATAATTTTAGATATGTTTTTTATGTATTTAGAAAATTCGAAACTCATACCTTCTTATAATTCAGTATTTATAAAAATAAATAACCATCGAAAAAGAAATAAATTTTTGACATTTAATTAAAATTTAGTTCATTTTTATAATTTATTTGAACATGAAAAAAATATCTGCAAGTACGTGTTAATAATATAAAACATTTGACTTATGCCTAAGGAAAATAATTTTTCGTTCCATGAAGACTAAATCAACACTTTTTTATAGCTACACTATATCAATAACGCTCATAATTTTTTTTTTAAATTCAACTGCATTCATTTACAATTACTTTTAAAAAAGAGTCATGTTATTTATTGACGTTACACATGTTAGTATGGCAAAAACAAATCTGGCAAAAGCCAAAATTGTCGACAGTTTTAAAGAGTTCTGGCGGGTATCCATGCATAACAAACTGGAGAACCTCAGACGTATACAGAATGGTATGAAATGGACTTCTGAAAAGGGTCAGGGCCCACCTGAGGCTATTATACCAGTAAAGAAAAAGGATGTCAAAAATGTCTGCTAAATATCATTATTTATCACTTACAATGCCTAAAATCATTATATTGGGGAAAGTCGAATTTTTTTTATATATTTCTCATTTGTTATATATTTCTCTTTGTTATATTCCTCATTTACTTACGGCAATTGTAGACATTCAGTATACACAAATGGGTAATGGTGAGCTAATTTTTAAGTCATTAAATATTACTTTTTTTAACATATCATCATTTATCAATTACACCAGTGTTTCTCAAACTGTGGTACGCGTTATGCAAAATATCTTGCAATAAAAGAAAATTTCAAAAAATTTCACTTAAAAACAAGGCTAGCCTTGAAAATTTACGATTACGTATTTTTCTATTGGCTATTTTCTTGCAGAGTTAACAGTTAATAATTAGTGGTGTCAATTAGTTCTATTTTGTGATTTTCAACTTTTGTGCAATTTTTGATAGTAAAAAATACATAAATTTTTTTATTAGTGGTACACAGCGTTACGAAAAATTTAGATAGGGTGCACAAAAGTCATAAGTTTGAGAAACACTGAATTACACTAACAAGTTTTGGCAATTAATGTCAACTGATTTAAAAAATTGAATAAAAGTATTTGATAGACCTTAATATTTTTCATTTACTTCATCAAACTTCGACATTCTGCTTGCAATGATGCTGAAAGTTGAACAGTAATTTTTTTATTAAATATCAAGATTGGTTTTTGATGTGATTCTTGACATATGCCAAGCGAGGTCACCCGTCAATTGATTTTACAACATATTTAATTAATTAATTCAACCCCCATTTTGTAGTGTATATAAATAAACATGTTTGAATTTTTCAAAACTATCTAACCTAAACTGAATTTTATTCAGATAGGCATTAAAAGCACTTATTTTCCCGAACATAAAGCACTTAAAGAGGGTGAAAGAACAAACTCAGTTATTCATAATTAATTTCTAACGAGATATCCAAGCGATTAAATAGATCCATAATTTAGAAGTGATTTACTCTTCCCCTAATGTGTCAGCGAAATACACTTCGTCAGCAGAAACAGGGTTATAATTCTTTTTAAAATGTTTTAAAACATGCAACACAATATACTATAATTTATTTTATTACCTCTAAATCTCTTGAACTTGGCGAGATGGTAACATTACTAGCTTGTTTTGATCGCTGGATAATGTCTCCCAAAACAATGAATTGAAAAATTTTATCTGCAATTTAAAAAGAATTTTTATAATTATTATTAAACAGGCACTTTTATTCAACTAGGTATAAAAAATATATTGCTTAGTGTATCGAATTATCTATGCAAATTTTACGAAATATTTAGCACTCTTGGATAATATTAATTGTATTTTAAATAATGCTTTTATCGCACTTTTTAATGTTTTTAACATATGGAGTAGTAAATTGAAATTTACGCTTAAAATATCATGGATATTGTGTAGTTTTGTTTATTTTGTGTTCACACGGAAGCTAAGTTAGCACACAAGCTTTAGGGAAAGTTTGAAATCTAATATAAATTGGTACAAATTGCTATTAAGGAAAATGTAACTATTAAGGTCGTCTGTCATTTTATATTGTAATTTATGTGTTGTTATGCTGTGCACACAGCTGAAACATTTGATGCTGCACACTCGAAACTCAAATTTTCTTTCGATGACGTCTTTTAATACGCTGCGGAACAATGCATTTATAGCTCTTATATAGACATTTTCTTCTTCTTCCGTACTACAGCCTGGGGTTGGCCAAGGCCACCTCAATAAGTTTTCGTTATCTTGCCTTGATAGTTACCATTGTTTTATATCTTCTAGAACAGATCGCTTGGCGGTCTTCTTCGACGCTGTCTAGTGAACTGATGGGGGTCGGCCTCTCTTCTAGATTCCATCGGGTTTCAAAAAAAATCATTCTTGCTAGTATATGTTAAGAATGCAAAATTACATCTATTTCTAAGAATAGTTTACATTGAGAATGGATTTCAGAATTAGTTTATTTAAATATTTAGTCTTGTTTAGCTTTATTTATTTATTTTTGGTTTATAATAATTTGGACCTATGAAGTCAATAAATCTATTTCAAAATACTACGTTCTGAAAGAACTTTTTTTCAGTTAAATTATTTTAATATGTTTAAAATTTCTTCGGCTGTCTCATAAAAACTAGAAAAAAATACAAACTTATTTCAATATTCAAGTTTCTTTAAATAATTATCGTTCTGTCTTTTAAAGTTACGAAACTATTACTTTTTCCGTCAAATATTTAATACAATTGTTATAAAGAACATATTGTTCTGTTTTATTACAAAGATGTCTACTAATGATTTCTTTCCCCATTTAGGTTAAATATATCTACAGAATGATCATTACTCAGTCATTAACCATATTACTACAGCTAATGACAGCATCAGTCGTTGTTTTGACGACAAAGTATGTAATTTGCGAAGCGTTGTTCATGTTCTATACTTATTGCATTTTATCAATCGATAAAACATTGAAAAAATAGGAAACACGTACTAAAAATATCCATAAGTATGTTAAAATTATAATTTAAAAGGATGATATTTTTTACATTTAAAAAACTTAGATACTTTTTTATTATAACTACTTAGTATTTTGTAAAATTTAAAATAAAAAGTTTAATTATTACTATTAATCATATAATATATTATAATATGATATGATATGATATGATATGATATGATGTGATATAATATAATATAATATAATATAATATAATATAATATAATATAAAATGATTGCCTGCAACAAATTAAATATAGCGTATAGTACTAATTAATGCGAATACTTATTAGGTATATATTATATTTGTAACGGCTGTTCGAGAAATAAAAGATAATTAAAAATATAACTTATAGGTAAGAAATATCTAGTTAAATGTTATTATTTTATTATAAAATCTATACACTTAACATTTTAAGAAAAATCTTGCTTCCGTAAGCTTTATATATTTAAAAAATTCCCTTTAAAAATTTTAAATCAATGAAGGAATAGCTTGATCTTGAAGCTTTCTTTAATATGTGGGAAAAAAAGATATTCTGATTTTGAATTTCAAGTTTTGAAACCCCAATAGTTTTTATGCCTGATTTTATAACGTTAATGTGATATTCTTTTTAATAAGAAATTAAGACTGAATACAAATTCGGGGAAGGAAATTAAAATGAAACATTCAGTTTAATGTAATATATTTTAAAATATTCTTTAGATGACAAATACGCAAATCAAAAAAAAAAAATTATAATTAGTGTATCAATTTATTTCCTTTCATATATTTAATTAATTCAAATTTGCGGGTTCGATTCCCGGCCCAGACACCGGATTTTCGGGATGCAGAAAATCCTCAGCGGCCATGTCTTATGATTATGAGGCATGTAAGAGATCCCTGGAGTGTCTCATTGGCTCTTGGCATTTCCTGCAAAATTAAATTCCTAGTGCACTTTAGCATCCAAATAAAGTCTCGGTGCTGCCATCTAGTGTGGCAGAAACTAGACGTCCAAATTAACACGACCAACGGTATCTCACACCATTGTGGTGGTCCTGAAAGAGTGGATACCACCTCTGGAGAACGCTCTAGGTCTGCTCATCGGCAAAACCAATTGTGCAGCACATTGGAAATAAAAAATTTAAAAAAAAATTGTAATTAATTTATTTTATTTTTATTTGTTTTATTTTTCTTAAAAATATCACTATCTTGTACATCCAGATATATTTTTTAGATATGTAATAAATTTAGTATCATTCAAAAAAAATTTTCGGAAAAAAATAGAATGATGAAATTTGTTTCGTCAAAAAAGCGATAATAGTTATTTTGTCACTTCGACAAAATGTACACTCGGAGATATCAAGAAACTGTTTCGTCAAATACGAAGAATGTTTCGTGAAATTTATTTGAGTATCCATTTTTTACTGTGTGCGAACGATAGGAAATAGAGTTAAAATAAACTTATGGAAAATGATATTTGTTTATTTTTTCGTAGAAAGCATCTAATTTTAAACCTCATCTAACTTTTCCGGATAGCGTTCATGATCCTATGCTTTAAATGTAATTGTTTATTATTTTTGTATGTCCTCTACCTGCATGAGGTTGATGTTTAATTATATACAGAATAAAATGCGGATAATTTAGGGGTTTAGAGCAGAAATAAAATTCAAGTATGATAAAAATATATATTTATAAATTTTGGGTCAAAACAAAGCATTGCATTATAACGGTATAGTATTTAAAAGTATCTAATTTTAAATATATTTCTATGAAACGTATCTTTCAGTCTGCAGCCATTTTATTCCGTAGATGGATTTTCTTTAAATTCATTTTGCTTTTAAAATTACATGAGCTCTTTCAAATAAGCCCATTATATGTATGTTTAACTTTATGCTGGTTGAGAAGAAAACTGTAAGGAAAAAAAAGTATGACGTCCACTATAACTTGGCTTCATTATACCACTCAAAAGAAAATTCCGAAACATGTGTATTCAGGGGCTTTTGTATATGGCGCCTTCTCGAAAGGCTTTTCCGACGGTTTTATTCAAAAAAAAATACGTGTTGCTTTCAGAACGTGGCTTGGAGCATTTCTGATGGAATTTCTTATTCATAACTTTTGACTCAATTTCAGCTTGTCAGCTTTAATAAAATGTTACACTTCTTCATTGGAATATTTTATATCCTGACGTACTTCACATGCAGAACCTTTAAGAACACCATGTTTACAGCCATGGCTTGCGGGGTGTGAAGTGGTGATTTAAATCATGTTTCTTGACGTGTTGAATAAGGCTTTTAGCAAGTGAAGGGTGAAAAATACACAGAGACCATATATCAAAATGCAAATGCCCATTTTTACATTCTCGGCATTTAACTGCATAGAGGCGGGACTGGGCCCCATTAGCATAAAATTAGAGGCGGTATTCCCCGATTTCTGGGGGCCCCGGGGATTCTTCCTTATATATACCATTACTAAAACGACGAGATAGCGCTGCAAAAGTTTCAAATTCGTGTTCCAAATGCAGCCCGTAACGGCCTTTAAGTTTCGCGTTTTTAACGAACCATTTCCCATTCTTGGCACGTTCACCCCCAAACCATGCTTGCTGGTTTATTCCGTAGTCTTAACGTACTAAGGGAAGCCTTGGGATTTTTAAAGGGGTGGTTAGAAAGAGAGCACGAGCTCTGTGCGAAGATTCTGGGTTCAGAATAAAATTTAACGATCTTCCAGAAGTTCTATAAGCACGCACGCGGATTATTACGCCCGGCTTACAGTGTATCACATAAAATGAGAGTAAAATTGTACTTCACGGAAAAGAATTGGGTACATTAATTATATTTATTCTTAAAACAACACATGAATGTAAAAATTTAATACGCATAAAATTAAATTGATGATTTCTTGTGAAATCTAGGGAAATCTATTTTGAAAAGTTTTAAGTTATTGCATAATTTTATACGAATGCTAATTTAATTTAAGTACAATGCTAATACGAATGCTAATTTAATTAAGTTTCATGNAGAGTAAAATTGTACTTCACGGAAAAGAATTGGGTACATTAATTATATTTATTCTTAAAACAACACATGAATGTAAAAATTTAATACGCATAAAATTAAATTGATGATTTCTTGTGAAATCAAGGGTATTTTGAAAAGTTTTAAGTTATTGCATAATTTTATACGAATGCTAATTTAATTCAGTGCTCATGAATACATTACCAATTATTAATGGTGCATGTTTGCATATTTAGTTCAAAATTGTTTTAAACTGTCTCAATTATTGAAATTGCTTTCAATACCTCATAGAAATCTATTCTAACATCATAATACTAAAATTAACTATGGTACATTGCTCTCATATATTCCTTCATAAATTATTAATGCTTGACAATTCATATCACCAATCAATCAGTATTTATATCAAACTTTCTAAGCTTTTTTTAAAATTATTACTCTCTCCATAAAAAGTAAAATGTTGAAACTAAAGCTCTCTCCTAAGCTATTAAAATACAAAATATTATAATAAAATCATGATTACCATTTAAAAATCATTATCATATATCAGGCATAGACAATTACTAGTGTTAAAAAAATGCTACTCAGTGTGTATAGAGCAAATCAAAAATTCATCAAAACGTTATATAACAAATATAAAAATGAACTAATTCCAATATTTATTGAATAATCCGTTTATGTAAAAGTTATAAATATAAGAAACCATGATAATCGAAACTTGTTAGTAGCAAAAAAGAGCCAAACAATTTCTTGAAGATTTTCAATTGAAGATAAAAGAAAAAGTTAAAAAAAATATATTTATATCATTACATTTTAATGCATGAATATTTTTATGTGCAGGTTTACTAATAAAAAAATATTTAATTTTGCGTCTAAATGATGCATTTTTTGTTACAAAATATTATCCCCTTTTGTGTCTTTTAGTCAAAATAATTTTCTATGTTAACCTTAAACTATTAAACAAAGTTGTTTCTTCAACGGAGTTTATTATTAGCTGAGTTCCAAAAGCTTCCTGTGGGAAATCTTTGATGAGGTTGACGCCCCCCTAGCACCAATAAAAGAAGCGAAAATTATGCCACCACTGTTTCGGCAACAGCTAATTTTGTGTGCTTTCTTGCGCCATCTATCGTTGTCAGAGGTGGGCTAGAATAAATGCCAAACCCAATTAATGGTGGTGAGGCTTTTACTGACAAAGACTAGTCCTTTGTTTTCAATGCTTCTTCTTGTTGACCCATCTTATTTTTCTCGCTCTTAGAGGCACTAAATTTCATCAGCGTCTTTTGTGATCCCGAAGACCTGAGATCCATTTCTTTTCGGAGATATACGGAAATAACGTTGTTTACTCTCGTTTTACTTTCTTAGTGGAAGTTGAGGTCAAAGCGTGGCAGAATTAAGCTTTGGAGGAATTTTAATCGACAAGTGGGGACACAAAGACTTCTGAATTTAATAAAATACCGTCTCCTTTGACAATGGCCGTGTCGTTCCCTCCAAATTGGCTGTAAAGGGAAGATAACTTATTACATTCTTTTTCCAATCAAGAATAAGTGGGTGTACTTAACTTGGTGATCTTTTCTAAGTAAATAACATTCCTCTTTTAAGCTTTTGAATAAAGCTTTCGTTTAAATAATGAATCTGGTACGGTAATGAGTTCTCTTAATTTTGGGAGTTATGCTTCTTTAATTAAAGAGATTTTCTTCACCATTTTTTTTCAAGAAATGAGTTATTTTTAGTTAATTCTTTGTAAATTGCTCATTAAAATTATGCTTTTTTTTAAAATTACTTTTATCAAAATATTCATTAGTCTTTTTTTGTTCATAATCTTAAAGAATGAGATCAAATTATCTTTTTTCCTGCAATAAAGTTTTCAAGATATTGCATTTTTTAAAATATTAATTGAGTTTTTTTTTAGAAGAATGCGTTTTGGTTATATTACTTGGTAATGGGTAACATAAAAAAATTCCACTAATACAGTAAGTTGTATTAAATCTGAGTTGTGCCAGTCTTCATGCCCGATGCATAATATTTGATAAGTTTGCTATATATATATATATGTATATATATATATATATGCATATGTTGTGTATTAGCTTCTGAATGAATTATGTATTAGTCATTCAAACATACAAACAAATTTATTTCGTTCTTAAAATTATCAGCTTCTTTGAAGGAATAATAAANTATATATATATATTCGATTCGATAATATTTATTCGATATTTTAATATCTGCCAAGGATAATTTAGAAGAAACGTCAGTGTTCGCAGTACCGGGCAAATATATACCGGGCAGTGTCACTGAACATCAAAGAAACATTGATGAAGGGCATACCGGGCAAATGTATAATGGTCAGTGGCATTTAACCAGTATATACTTCAGACATTTACCAAAGCGACTATGTAATTGTCATATATATATTGATATTGATCTTATTTTATGAGTTCTATATGCTTGCAGCTTAAACGCAGTATATAAAACTTACCAGTATACATTTGCCCGGTATGCCATTCATCAATGTCTTTTTAAGGTTCAGTGACACTGCCCGGTATATATTTGCTCGGTACTCCGAACACTGACGTTTTTTCTAAACTATCCTTAGCAGATATTAAAATATCGAATAAATATTATAATATCAAAGAATAAATTAATATCAAATCGGATATAACAAACATTTCGGACATTCAGCAAAGCGACTGTGTGATTGTTGGCATTCACCCCGGGGAAAGTCTTCAAGTCATGTAACTGATAGAAATTAAATGTATCCTATTCGATGGTAAAAACACCGTGCGTCTTTTCTTTAAAATAATAGAATCAGAGATAAGAATTTACAAGTAAAATGAACTATTATTATGTCTATGTTCTTCGAGAAAACTGAGAAAATGCTTTATTTATATTCATGTAAAAATGTTATACATCAACGCTAGTTTTAGTAGTCTTCGTAAAGGCTCTTAAAAAAACCCAAACACTTCCGCTTTTTTTTGCAGCAACATATTACTATCTAAAATTCCATAATCCCAAACAGTTCAACAAAAACATCTCAATCAAAATCGAAAACAAATGTTCGTCAAGAAAGAAATATTGCAAATAAAAAATGATGAATAACTGTGGGGAAAAACGAAAAATAGGAAGATATATTTGTTTGTAAGTCGTTTCGCATTAGACTGTTTTTATATCTTGCATATTACATATAAGAACTGGGCGTGCATGGGTATTGTCTGAGGAAATCTTATCAAAATGAAAGAAACACATTTTTGTGCTCATAAATATCGTTACATATTTCTCTTCTAGAAGTGCACGGGCCTCTTATCATGTAAAGAGCCCTCTAGTGAGGAAAATAAATTTCAAAAAGAGAAGAGTTGGCGGGAATTGTAGGCTTCGCATTGCAGAAAAATGGAAGAAAGATCTTCCAGGCGGAAACTGCCAAAAGGAAATGCAAAAGAGGAAAGGGTGTTTCGGATATAGATATATAGGAGAACAGATACCAAAGGAAAGCAAAATGAATTATTAATAGAAAAGGTTACTACGTCCCGGGTGAAATGGTGCATGCGAAATTTTTCTGAAAGGAGTGGATGGGGGGGAGGAGGAGAAGTATGAAGAATTTTCACTTGGCTACGTTTCTGAAAGTTTGCGCCAGCTAACAGATTCGATTTTTCAAAAATTTGAGCCACTTCGCCGTTCTGAGTATTTTACGATTTTAATACAATTTATTTCCTGAGATTTTAAAGATATACCTGTTTGAAGATCATCGCTCTTCTTTTTTTGAATATTTCGTACTGTTTAAACACACTAATGAGTTTAGTCGGGGTATTTATATGTTTAGTAAGCAATTTTTCACATTAACTGTATATGCAGTTTAAATCGTCACTCTCATTTATTTAAGGAAGCGAAATGAGCTAGCTCAATTTTGTTTTTATGTTTTGTGTTTTCATAGGGAATTGTATTTAGCAAAACAATAAAAAAATTTAAAGTCCGAAATTAAAATGATTTAAAATTATACAATGTTTTCTACGTTGTAAAAAATTACAAATCAAGTTAGGGTAAAAAGTATTGGTATGTTGGGTGCCGATACTTTTACTATAAAATTCATTTTTACAATAAAAATTTACAGAACAAATAATCTGATTGACCGTAATTTTTATACACTAGTATTTACTAAAATCATTAGTATTGACACTAGTATTAACTGAAAGTACTTAAAAATCATTGAATTATAATAATTGAATAAATAGTACTGTAAATGTTAAACTGCAAAATTTTATTTTAAAAGTGGATTTTACGATAAAATGACATTTAGGGATGATAGTACTTTTTGCCGGAAATTGATTAAGGGTTTCTTACTGTGTAAGAACACGTATCCAAATAATTGTTCTTTGAAAGCAACTTTATCTGAAACTTAAAACTATTTTTTAACTATAATTTTCTCTAAACATTTATCTAATCTCATTGTTGTAATATTGTCGTTTGAGACAGATATTAAGAAACAAGTAAAAAATCCAGAACATTCCAAATGTACTTGAAAGATTTCATTTAGTGCTATGGTTTAGGAGAACGAATATAAAACTCAATATTTTTTTAAAAAGAAATGAAAAAAAAATAAATTTGTAGGAAAAAATTATATGTTAGTTGAAACTTGAAAAAAAAAGCAGCAACAGTATTTCTTTTATAAAACCAGTTTACCAGTGAATATTTTCAATTCCATACACCATCATAAAATTAAAAGAAAAGTTCAAAAATTAAAATTAAAAGAAAATGGAAAGATTCATGAAATGAAAAGAAAATAAATCATAAATACAAACTCCGTTTTACGATGGATCTCATATTGAACACGGGGAAGAAAATTCTGGTAAAATTACCATATTGTATGGTAAGCATATTTCTGGTAAAAGAAATCATAAAAAACAAAAAGGTACGCTGCTTAAGACATTCAATTAGTATTTTCTTTCATTCATTTAGTAACGGTTTATCGGAAGTTCTGGTTTTCAAAATTATAATTCAAATTACTATACAATTAGTAAAAAATACATAACTGAAAAAAATAACAGAACAGTGTCTTGCTTTAAGGTATCTTCATAAAGCTACCAGATTTTACCACATCTACAAAAGTTTATCGCTTATTATTAAACCATATTTTATTGTTAATTTTCCAAAATTATTGCCAGAGCTATGAATTAAAAACTACTAAACCTTTCGGTGTTCCCATGGAGTCAGAAACTTGGGACATTTTGCCGTATTCTAGTTGTTTTCACCTCATTTTTATCTCAGTGAAGAAACACTCAATATTATTCTTAATTTCAAAATCCTTTAAAAAGTTTTTTTTTTTTAATTCTGAGCATTATTCCTTGTTTTATCAAACCAGCCTTACAAAAAAATTGCGAAAGTGGCATAAAATTAAATCATTCTGTATTGATTTTATGAATTTGATTAATGATGCTTTAAAAAATCTAGAATTTATAGAAGAAACAATGAATATCGCATTTTTAAAGCGATATTGATAGTATATTGAATCGAAAATGTTTAAAAACTTACATAAATATCAATCTTAAATTAATTGAAGAACTATTATCGCATATATTTTATGAAAACAGGAATTCCGTCCTTTAGAAGTTTCAGTCTAATGTTTAACTGCCAAAGATATTCAATCCCCTCTTACTTTGAAAACCTTTGAAATACGATGAAATGATTTCATTTGCATACATGGTTATAGCATTAAAAGTGTACCTTCTAAAAAATGAAATTCTACTCCAACATGTAAAAAGTTCTAAGAACTCAATCCGATTTCAGTACATTTTCTTCCTCGAATTCGAAACCAGTCTCGTTTTATTTGGAAAGAGAAAAATTTCGGAAAACATTTCACGTTAAAATATAAAACACCTTCAGAGGAATGGTAAAAAAAAAATATCTATATATCCTGCAAACCTATCATTCTTGTCATGTCCGGAACGTGACTAAAAATCCCCTTTTTTACCCCATGGAAATCCCACGGGAAGATTCCTATCTAAGAAAGCTCAAGACCCAATCGATAATGGATTTGGAACACCCCTTTTCTATGGTTGCTCCAACGTTCTCCGTCCCCCTTTTCAGTTCTTCACCCCCCTTGAGAGGCAGCACGCCTGTTTTGAGTTTGAACACATAGGAAAAATTGAGAAATTTGAGATTGGAGATGAAAGCTTCTCTTGGACACAGCTTTGATTCTGGCGGAATGGGGATAAAATTTTATTTGGAAAATGATTTAAAGTGTTCTTATTTTCTGCTATATTTTAGTATATTTAGTGTTATCCTACTTTAAAAAAGTAGCCAATATTCATTTGAACTTAGTAATTATTTTTAAACTAAGTGTAATATTTTGCTGGATATTTTTTATACTTTTGTCTTAGGTTCCAAGAAAGCTTTAGCGATCAAATTTTGAAATATTTAGCATAAGATGTATTGATTTTATTTTTATTTTTTTAATTTTGATAAATGTTTTATGTACATTAATATTTGGGATATTTTTTTCTTGAAATTCTTGAGGGTAAAATGCAATAAATATTACTTAGAAACTAATTTTTTAGCTTAAATCCATCGAAATCATTATTTTTGAATTTTGTTCGATTTATAATGTTTCCACAAATTGAACTTTGGAAATAGCGTGGACAATTCAAAAAATGTAGCAGCAAAACTCAGATCTAAATTTTAATCTGAAATAATTATTAAGTTTAAATGTAATTCACGGTGAAATTTTTTGAGTAAATTAATTATTTTGTTGAGTAAAAAGGATTAACATAAATAGCATATATTTATGTTAGCATATATAAATACCTTATATAAATAGTATATATAAATACCTTAAAAAATTTTTTCTCAAACCAAAAAAAAAAAGCGATTTTGAAAGTTCATAATGTTATCTGCGGCAGTGTTACATCAGTAGAGTCTATAAGTTTACAAATAAAGACAAGAGTATAAAGTTTAAATAGAACGGTTACTTTATAATATATCATATTTTACTCTGTGAAAAAAGTTTAGAAAATGCAATTTAGTGTTTCGGTGCTTGTTCAAAATTGTAGAGAACGAAATCGCAATATTATTCTTTTCAGAAAATAGATTAAAGTAAATATTTATCCACCCTTAAAATAAATTTTCAAGTAATTATGCAATATCTTAGGTTTTCAGGAAATTCCTATAACTTGTATCCTAAACGATTTTAAAAATTTTTTTCAATTAGCCATCAATTTTTTCAACTAGCCACGATTCCGGGACACGGGGACATGAAACAAGCACCCGTTGCGACGCACGCGTCACCTATTAATATACACAGCAAAACGGCCCCTTTACTTGAAAAACTACCCTCATATGTATTGTGGTTAATGATTTCTTTTTCTATCCCAGTATGTGAAAGAGTATATTTTTTTATTCCTTTTGAAATCTTATTCCATTTTCAATATTAGCAATTGTTAATTATTGTGTTACTTATAAGTCTCATTACAAGTAATAAATACAACTCAAATATTAAAGAAAATTGTACTTGTTTGCCGATGCTGCAGTTTCAAAAGGCTGAAAATAAACTTTAAGTAATATGTTTTTAAGCAAATGTATTTGTGAAAAAAGAACTGAAAACCTAGCAGGCCAGTTTGATTGAGATTATTTTTTTCAATTGTTCTACCTGTTCCAATTTCTACCTGTAGAATCCTTCATTTGTATTTACTAGACCATTTTAGTCTATATCAAATTACGTTAATTAGTGTCTACTTATTAACCTTCTGGACATAATGAATTCAATTGAAATTGTAAAATCATAACTGATTTACGATTCTGCTGTTTTAAAAAGCTGAAATTATTCCTTAAGTAGTATACATAATTAATGTATTTGTAAATGTTGAAAAAAATACTGATAAGCCATGTGAATACTTTCTTTGCCTCTATTGTAAAAATTCTACATATGAATTTGCTTATTTTTATTTTCTACATTACTTCAGTACATATCGATAAACGTAAATTAATGTTACATATTAGTCTCTTTGAAGATAGTTGCAGTTTTAAAAATAACTGAAATTTTTCTTTAAATAATATATATCCAAATATATGTATTTGTAAAAGTGGATTTTAAAAACATACTGGTAAATAAAATAAGAATTGTTTTCCTCTACTGCAAAAAAAATTTCCTATATATTTTCTTACTTTTATTCTCCAGTCCATTTCATTATATACATCGATTAAAGTCAATTAATAATTTCATGTTAATCTTCTTACGGATAATTAATCCAATTGAAATTATAAAAAATATATTTAATTTGCGATGCTACAATTAAAAAAAATGAAATTGTTCATTAAATAACATATAACCAAATATATGTATTTGCAAAAGTAGATTTGAAAAACATTCTAGCAAATCTAGTAAAAATTGTTTCCTTCTGATGCAAAAATTCTACCTATAGAATGGTTTATTTTTATTCTCTAGTGTATTTCAGTATACATCGATTACCCCTAATTAATGCTTTTCCCCCGAAGCAACTGTATAACTTAATCGCAAAGAAAATCCCTAACAATAAGCCTCCGTTGTGAAACACCTTACGAAACTCCTCTTAAGCTCCAGTAAACGCGCTTTGACCTTATCTTTCTTTTTAAAGACAACAAATCTAACTTAATCATTATTCACCTCACAACATCGAAAAGCTCCAGGACACAGGAAATCACGCGGCTCAAATAAAAGCTCAAAACTAGGAGGCAAGAAATACAAGCCTTTTAATGTTTGCTTGTTTGCGTTTTCTAGATCGCAAGATCGAGTTTGAATAGAAATTTTGCTGCGAACCTTATGTGTTTTGTTTTTAGATTTTATTTATTTCTATTTACTGTTGTATTTTGCATCTTCACTAGAAAGAGTTTCTTTGTTGAGTGGGGTTTTATGTAAATTAAATTTGGGCAAATTTTTAGAAAATTTTAATTTTTATAGTGAGAAAAGTAATTGATATTTTAATTATCTATTTACTACTATACAAGGAATAAAATTTATAAATAAAACTTTTTCAGATAGATTGTTTTTCTTTTTTTCTTTTTAAACTTATGTAGATATATAAATCATAATTATTTCGAACAATTTAAAAATTGCATCCGAATATGCATAGAGATATTACCTTTCTTACTGTGGATTAAATATGAAAATTGATACGCAATAATGTTGGAAACTACTATTAATATTAAAATATAGTATAGTGACCAAACTTAGGAGCTAACACACTTGATAACTTTCGATTTAAGGAACAGATTTTTAAGTACTAGGATTTAATCGTCATAGTTCGAAGACCTAAGATTACATATGCTAATTAGTTAGCACATATGAGGATATTAATTTAAACACCAGACTCAAAATCGTACTTTATCTGAATGAACAAGAATTTTTTTGTTGACTAATTTAGACGTTTAACCCTCAAACCATGGGTGGCAGCCGTAATGTGGAAAATATGGTTCCAGGAGAGTGGAAAAAAGTTTGGTCCCTTTTATGTTAGTTTTATTTTTGATCATATCAAAGGAGATGCAGTTACAAATCTTTATTTTTCAAGCACTATTCAACTTAATTTCTTCAAAATTTGAATTTTGTATTTAAAATAAGGTAAATTTAATTAGAGTAAAATGCTTTATTCTTTACGATCAAAATGCTTTCAACCATTTGTAAATGAAAGAAAAAAAATACTAAATGTAATAAAATAATAAAATATTAAAAATAATAATAATAAATACTTACTCATACTGCTACTTATTTTCACTCATAATACTACTTATACTAACTAACGGTTTTTTCCGTAAGCCCTAGCCATTGAGTTGTAGAAATTTCATATTTAGAATTGATAAGGGAAAAAAATATTTATGTGTGTTTGTTTATTATATTTGTTTCTTTATTTGCTGATTTTTTGCTTTATCCTAAACTTTCAAGACGAATATATTAGTTTTGAAATTAATCTTGAGGGTAATATATATGTTTTTGAATAATCCGTATTTGATTGTTTGTTGTTTGAATAAAAAGAAATAATCACAATTCAACACATATTTAAATTAGAAAATATTTTGCCACTTTTATCTGTTTCCAATTTGAAGAAGTGATTATGACAGTTATCTCATAACCAAATATTTGAACATCATTTAGCATACTTCTTTCGTTCAATGAGTAATTTGATTGTTTGATTTTTAATGTAACTTCATTCCTGTTGCCATCAGAAAGAAGAAAATTCAACTCTTAAATCCGGAGTTACATTTTTCTCCACAGATCATTCCAGAAATGCGTTTAGTATTACGTTAAGTATCGAAGTTTGAATTTAAACGAATGGAATTGAGCAATTTCTTAACTCAGTGTCGTGATAGCTGTAAGTCATTATAGCAAGTTATTATTCAGCCAGAAAACGTTTGATGCTTGAGCATAGTTTTTTAATTAACAAAATTTTATTAATGATTCCAATGGTATTTACAACATAAAAAAATTAAAAAAATAATTATTTTTGTCTTAATACTTCATACATTACAGTTTTCAATATTTAAAATTTTAAAGTATGCTTTTTAGGCTTAAGATAAATGATATTTTTTTGTCTTTTGAAAACAGCTGAACTTGCGTTAATCCAATATTAACATTTGAGATTATGATGAGAAAAAAAACGAATTATACAAATTTTATTAAAAATAAAACTAAAACTAAGTAAATGTTTAAAAGAACTCATCCGCTTGATATGAAGAGAAATAAATAAACGTGCACAACTTTAAATCAGTTTTTAGGTGAAAATTGTAGGAAAATAAAGCTACGTGTTCTATGAAAAAACTTCCCTGTTTTCAACGTTGTTTTTATTCTCTTACGCAATCTCAATTCAATGAAACATCACTTCTTGTATAAAACAAATAAAAGGCAAAATAAAAAGAAAGTGTATTAAAATAAACTAGCTTTTTTATCATCGTATTTACATCAATCAGCGAGGGCTTTTCTTTTCCCATTCATGGGGCTCATCTTTTTTATATCCTCCAAGTCTTGCTACAACATTATCATCACACCAAACTGCTTTATATCTAGATTGCCCCTAGGGATCCATTGGCGCCCTCATGGATAAATAGGTGCGCCCCTGCTGCCCTGATCCAACGGGGCAATCGATGTGCAATGACCTGTTACCGTATGTGGTCCATGTGAAATTGAGTCCTTTTTTTTCTATGGACTCCGGACTTGGAAACAAATGGAGAAAAATGGGGGAGATTGTTTGCAGATGGTGAAATGAAATGAATCAGCTCTGAATGTTTGTTTGGAATTGTACGATGGAGATTTCCGTAAAAGATATTGAAATGCGATCTGAAGTTTTATTCCTGAGTTGAATTAAAGAAATAAAATTGTTTATGATTTAATTGAATGCATACAGTCAAATTTCTTTTTCAAATGCAAAAGTTAAAACATAGTATGTTGAATACCCATTACTGAAAAATATTTCTTGTTTATAAAAAGTTGTGGATGGATTTTTAATAAATATTAACAGGTTTGATAAAACAAATGACTAAGTTTTATGTAACAATTTAAAATAATATTTTTGAACAATATTTAAGTGATACTGATGTTTAAATGTCAAATGGAACTGATGAGAAAACTTTGTCAGTTTGTAATTTAGTTCAGCTTACTACTAATACTAATTTTATCACCTTTATAGTACTAATTTTATCACCTTTTATTTAATTGTTGTAATATTTAATTATCACCTTTTATTTAATTGTTAATAGAGTTTTGAATTTCTATGAAAATTTTTTTGATTCATTTAAAGGATATAAGTTGTTTAAATTTAAGATTATCAGGGAAGGTAACCTTTCATCACAATTATATTATTTAAAAATTAATAAAATTAATTAATTTTTCCGATTGTTAAGAAAATTATTATTTGAATTGGAACGCAAGAAATGTAACGTTGTGTTGTATTGAACAGAATAAAGACAGTTGTTTTTGAAGCCAGAATTCATTTTTTCCATTTATTATTTTTTCCGTTAATTTTTCAACTTTTAAACAGTAGATCTAAAACGCTTTAATTTACTACCTCTCACAAACTATTTTCAAACATAATTTATAACTTATTTTAAAAATATTATAGGCGGAAATTGTCTCTTTTTTGTTGAAAAATATTTAAACATTAATGCGCTGCTTATAATATTCCATATATTAATGTGTTCTGCGGACACATTAATAAAGTAAATTTTATAGCAAAAATAAATGAAAAAATAGTATTAATGTATAATATTTTTAATTTTTAACACATTTACTACATCGATGTTTTAAATTGTTAAATTATAATTTTTATCAATATTTATTATAAATATTCAAGTTGTTTTATCATTATTCAGTTTGATACAAAAGTATAAAAATTTTTAATAATTCAAAAAACTTCAGAACACGTTTATTTCAATTTTAAAAATGAATTTCGGATCTCTTTAAGCAATGTGCCAAACAACATAAGTAACAAAGAAATTATAACTTTTTAGAGTAATTAATTTTGCAAACCAATTCATATTTATTTTTAAAAAAAATTTGAATTTCAGATTTGATCAATCCACTTGACCTATTTAAAATTAATTATTAATCACCATACTTCCAAGACAAATCCTTATAATTTAGAGAACCACTTCCCGGAACTTAGCAAAAATATCAAATGCAATTCCTATAAATTTGAAACTGAAACTACTTGCCAATTTAAATTCTCTTTTATTACCCTACAGGGAGTACTGTTAAGCATCCGAAGCCTTATACAACAATAGCAAAGAATCAAAGACAAAAGACAAATGCTTCTGAAGTTTCAGTTCGGTGGTTGCCATGCCAAGGAAGCCATTCTTCACCTTTGATGGCTCCCTAGGGATAGACCACAGCGCTGGATCAACGTCAAAACCCATGACGTTAAATAGTGACGTCCATCTACATCTCCACCTTGAGGTTGTCCTTTCTTGGATGGAATGAAAGGCAAATGATAGATAATCAAAGATAAAGCAAACTAATCTTCTGTATCTTGTTCTTTTCGAGCCACGTATCCTCAATACTTAGGTATATAATGTAAAATATATTTAATCGACGAATTTAGTAACTTTGATTTAGCAGTTTTATTTATTAAAAGGGTAAGAAAACTATCGATGAGAAAAAAAAAGCATGATCGAAGCACTGATATCTGTTAGATTGTTAGATTTTTATTTTATATTAATGCTTCAAATTAACAGCTAACTCAAGCGGTGAGGTAAATGTATTAAATTACAATTAGAAGAAAATTGCTCTCATATAATAATCATTTGTTATTGTATACATTGTACAGTCCGCAAAAAAAAAAACGAATCACCCTGAATAACTTTCGTTCTAATGATCGGATTTTCTTTTTAATTTCTACCCTTCCTTT
>NC_092207.1:92919304-93031863 GCF_043381705.1 Parasteatoda tepidariorum
ATGTTTATTCAGAGAAAGTACGTTTTTGTGTCTGATTTCGTAACTTAATTAATAGTTAGCACTAATTAATTAGCATATTTGAGGTCACCCCCAGGAACCATTAAGATTGACACTTAGTTCGTGAAAATCCGATCATTAGAACGAAAGTTATTCAGAGTGATTCGTTTTTTTTTTTGCGGACTGTACACAATCACGTAACTCTAAATTACAATAGAAAGTTTTATTTTTAAACTTTTATTATGTTATAGTCGGATTTCTTGAAACTACACTGCAAATACGGGCTTTTACATTTATTTAATAATAACTTTGCATTCTTAAGTGGGTGTTTGTTTGTTGAAATAATAGATCAACACTGCAAAAAAAGTATTTTCATAAATACCACAATATGTTAAAATTTAATATGTTTCTGGTTCTATGAGAATAACAGAAAATTCGGTAATTTTTACTCAAACGCATCAGAAATGATTTTGGTAAATTTAACAATGAAATATAGTTTTACAATGTGATAAAATTTGGTTAATGTAGCAATAATTGGTATTTTTAGGATGATAAATCAGGATATGGTGTAAAAACCATTTATTCGATTAAATTTACTCTTTAGTTTAGCATTTTTTACTAAATGAGTGGTAATACGAACTATAATTTTGAAAACCGGAATTTCCTGAAAACTATTTCAGTTAGAGCGTAAAAATTACTAAATTAATGGTTTAAACACAGTATATTTTGGTTTTATTAATCAGAATTATTCTTTTTTTTAATCAAAAATGTCATTACCTTTCCTCAAAGTAACTTTACGATAATTTTCCTTCTCCGGAATTGATGTATTAATATAACAGGGTTCTCACTTAATTTTCAATAAATAAATAAACAAATAAATAATCAAGGACTTTTCAATCACTTGTAAGGATCAAATTTTTAAATCAAACTCTTTGAGGACTTACTTAGTAATATTGAGTATGCTAAAATACGTGTCAGCCAGATTTTACAACATTGAAGCATATATTAACCTTATCAATTTTACATTGTTTAATAATTGTAGCATTTTTTTATATTAGTAGTGCGCCATAATAAGAAAAAAAATATTTATATCATGTGTTGATGAGTTATTGTAAAAAAAATTTAACAATAAAATTTTAATTTGTGGTAATAAAAGTAGTGAAATAAATAATAATAGTAAAATGTATCATTAAATAATAATGTTAATGAAAATATTAAAATAAATTATTAAAAATTAAAATTGTCAATAAATAAAAATTAAAGCATGAAAATTGTGTAAACATAACTATTAATTAGTAAAATTAAACATTTATTTTGTGGATTACAATAGAGAGGCTTAATTAATGAAAATTCTAAATACGAAGCAACATGTTTGTCGAATGAAAGAGAATGAATTTATGAGACGAAAAAGAAGTATAATGAAAAGTACAAATGTCATTTTCTCAAAATGGAATATTAAAAAATTCGTTCAAAACAGTTTTATAAGGATCATAAAAAAGAATAAGAAATTAATTCGACCTGTAACTTGTTAGGTGTGGATATTTGCTGAAAAAAAAAGAAAGAAAAAAAAACACTAATCGTTTCAGGTCAAAGAAAATACAAGAGATATCATCAATGGCAAATTTGAAAAATTGTTCTTTTAGACGTTTGTTTTTTAAGATGGTCACCAAAATATATTGAAGAACGCAGTCTGAAAGCAAAGGATTGTTACAGTGACCCATCAGTGGATAAAAACCGCCACAGGGCTCATCCGTCATTCAAAAGAATAACCAGCACGCGTGCCTTCTCGCAATGGTTCAAATTTTTTGGAAATTTTCAAACGGATCATCAAAAATCCATCAGGAAAACAAATTGCAGGATTTAGTAGATATAAAACAGATGGAGAGACTTATACCCCTCCTGGATGATTAGATTATTCATCAGGCTGATGAGGGCAGTAAGTACTTGTTGAAGAATTCAATTATGAGACACTTGGTATGATGTGGCCTAGTTACAAATCGGAGGAAGAGACAACAGGTGGGACATTTTTTAAAGAATAAGCTACGAGTATTCTAAAGTATCCTCAGCACACAAAGATCGAATTGATGACAAGAGAGCAGGTAGCTAGATAGCGGCGTCGGAGCAATCCCCGGACTGAAACGGGAGAGGAAAACTTGAAAAAAACTTGAATTATTTACAATTGCATCTTGAAGCGTGGTTAATGCGTGAATGAATTCTTCCTGGGTATGTTTCCGTATTTATACTTGACCGTGATTTTCAAAAAAAATGTACTTTCTTGACAAACTTGTTTTTGCCCCACCAAATTTCAGCAGCAGATTTCTATTTTTGGAAAGGTCAGAGAAGAAGCGATTTGCATCTAAACAATAACCAAATAATAACGAAATCACACGTGTTGATAAAAGGAGCTGACAAACAGGTGCTAACGGTGACTGTCAACCTGAGAATTTCCAAACAGCGAGCTTGAGAGAGGAATAGGGTGAAAATTGCCAAATGTACTTCAGTGACCCGACATCACAAGTAGGCCACGGCGAGCAAGGCAAATGGTATGATTGTTATATTGTGGTTTAAATCAGTTTTAAGATTATCAAAAACTTTCCAATTTGCATAGACATATTTACCAACTTCTAAAGATTGGCACCAGTAGATCTTTTTATGAACAATTTGATGGAGTACATTAGAAATAATTGAAAAAAAATATTTAGAATAATTTATTTATTTTATTATTAGCTTAGTTATATTTTTTATATTATCTTTTTTATTACCTCAGACTACTTGTAAAGTATTTTGAACTTAATAAAATTTTTTGTAGTGCAATATTCCACAGATAACAAACTAAGATTTACCAAACTTTATTTTCTTTAAAACAGATAATAAATCGCAAAGTGAGATTTTTTGAAATTTGTGAATATGGTTCATTATGCGTAATTTTTAAATCAGGTATACACAAATCGCGAAGCGTTACATATAAATAAAAATTACATGAAACGTAAAGCAAGCCTTGAAGATCACGTAAATTACGTATCACAATGAATGACTTGCAAATTGAAAAAATATGTATGCTTCATAAATTAGGGAAATATGAATAGCAAATGACACAGTTTGATAAATGTGTACAGTAGCAAATCGTAAAACGAAATGAATGATTCATAAACCACTTTGATTATTTTTATGCAAAACACAATAAGTGATTTGCTACTCATTTTTATGCCAAAACAGATGCGTAATTTGGTAATAAATGCAATGTAAAATGTGATTTTTGATACAATAGAAAACTTAAATTAGAATCTCTATGCGTGATTTATAAATATATTTAATGAGATATTCAACATATTATTCGTGAATCTCTTTTGTGCGAATCACGGTGCTAGATTCATAAATCCCGGAATCTGAAGAAATAAATTTTGCCTATTAGCAGTACAAATTATATGCAAAAATCTGAACATAAACGATAAAACTATAACGATTCTTGATAAAAATTAAGGGTATGAACAGTTAAGTATTAAGGATATTAATAAAATTTATCTGTCATAATAGTGAAGATTTAATGAAGATTCGATTATCATATTTAAAATTCGAAGAAAAACTAAATATTGAGTAGTAACTAAAACTATGTACAAAAGTGAAAATTATTCGCCCGAGATTCAGACTTTCTAAACATTAAGGTGAATGGAAATCTGGTGAGAAGAACATAAGAGGGAAAAATAATGTATTCCCGTTTCACTTTCAAGAATTTACTCACATGAGCTTTTCGAAAATTGAGTGAGTGCAAGTCTCTGTACGATTTCAAATTTGTTAGCAATATAAGCTGCATTTATCAGAAATTATTAGATTTTCGGTAATGGATTCTTTTATTCAGGTCGAATCTAAATAAAACTTTTATTTTCACACATAAGCAAATGAAATAAAAATTTTAAAAAACACATCAGCAAATACCGTGCATGCTTTGAGAATTAGTACATGGTTGAAAATGGGTATTACTAGGCGGCTAGGTATAAAAACTAGGTATAAAAATGTATCGTTTTGTTCAATATTTGCTTTTCACTATTGGTTTCCGTATACCCTACTTGCGTTTTAAAATCCAATCACAAGAAAGTGGTAAATAAGGATAAGGCTTATTTTTTATTATTTTTTTAAAGAAAACTGCAAAAGGATTAGGGAGTAGGAGGAGTAGTTGAAATTTCTATCATTTTACTTTTCTTTCTTTCTCGTATTTTTGTTGAAAAGATATTACTATTTTCAAAATTACTCCAAGAGAACCATAAATTTTTCAGGGACTCTATCTCAGAATTCAAAATCTTTAGTACTTTTTTCAGCAAAATTCAAGGAATTTCAAGATTTTACAAGTACCGTGGGGACACTGTATAAGTTCTGCTTTGGTTTGCAATATTATCTGATGTATTTTTACTTGCTGAAGTACAAGGCACTCTTTAAAAGAGCACAGAGAGAAGAAATCTGGTAAAATTACCTTACTGTGCAGTAATGATATTTCTAGTAAACAAATCTGATTAATAAAACCAAAATATATGAGTAACCAGTGAGAAAATAAAACTTTTCTGAAACAATAGCAACGTTTCTATATACTTAAATTAACAGACTGTTACTTATTTTTTAATGTCCTATCAAGATAATACAATCAATCTACTCGTTAGTTGATATATTAAATCAATTAAAATTCTATAATACGAATACTATAATACAAAGAAATAATAATACTGCAATACAAAGAAATAATAATACTATAATACAAAGGAATAATAATACTATAATACAAAGAAATAATAATACTATAATACTATAATACAAGCTGTTTAAAATATTATTAGACTAAACAAAAGTTACAAAATCTAATTTAATTATATATTTTTTGATATGCAAAAAATCAAGTCAAAACAATCGAGCAAGCAATATACTAGTTGATGGCATCAGGCAAACATACTTTTTAACTATGGCAATACGGTTGCCGTTAACAAGCACATTACTTTAGTAGAAGGTGGAAAACACTAGTTCCACACTTTAATGGATCCTCTTTGTTAATCTTTAAATTAGCATATGGATTGTAATGGGTGCATTGTTGGCTTTAGATTTTTAGCTGTTACATATTGATTAGAATAAAAATAATGATAAGCTTGAATTATTCGACCTATGTGGTAAGATATTACATGATTAAAAACTTAATTTGCTTCAAAAATTTTCAAATTTAAAATAACTGTCAGCATGTTTCAAGCACTCAAAAGCAAGCGCCCATTTTCAAGACTTTGCAGACGTGAATTGGAAGTAATAAAAGTGATTTTAAATATAAAACGTAAAGTTGACAGGGAAATATGGAAAAATAAAGGTGAGAAGCAAAACTAGATAAACTACAGTTGCTGAGAAAGATAAAATATGGAGAACATAATAGGAGGCAAGATCAACAACCATGATTTGCCCCTCTCGGGAATTGTGGTTTTTCTTGGCAACTTAACGGTTCTGTGGTACCTTTTTGTTTTATATATCAAATCTCTTGTGTTTCTTCTCATTCGCGTCTGGCAAGTCTCGAAAATGAGCTCCTGTTTTGGAGAGCTTGAAACATGTTAACTACTATTTCCAATATTCATATTTTTGAAGCGAATGAAGTTTTTAATAAAACTATATTTTACCTCTTTGTTTCTGCAGATTTTTTGTATGTTTCGTGCCCTGAGTGGACATTAAAAAAAACTTGATAGTAACTTTTTTTAATTCTGTGAGCACAAAAATAAAGTAATACGGAAGATAAACAAATCAGAAAACTGTTAGACAACATTGTTTTAGTTAAAACGAATAAAAATGTTTCGAGAAACTACATATTATTTAAATCGCAATTTATTACAGTATGAAAAATAAAGTCACATTCTTTTCATTCTTTAACAAGTATTCTTTTTTTGTAAATTGAAATATAAATGCGGAAGTTCTTCCATAATTTAAGAAATGAATTTTAAGTTTTGAAATCATTTTTCTCGAAAAAAACCCTTATTCTTTGAGATATTAGGTAAAGAAACTATGTCTAGATGAGAAAGATTTCCAAATTAGCCTAATTCTATAACCTACAGATGGATAAGAAAATTTCATTAAGGATTATTGTTAAATAAAATTGAAAGCAAATATGCGATATAGTAAGAATTTGCATTTGCTATGATAAATAAAAATGTTTAAGTAAATAAAAAATTTTTATCTTTGAAATAATTTATAAAAGGAATATTGATAACAAAATTTTTAAATTGGTTTATAAATAATGACTAAGACTACAAAGCTTAGTCTTAAATGTCTCAGATTTTGTGTTTCTTTTAAATAAATATTAATATTGTAAGTAAAATTGTATTTTATAATAAATTTTTAATGATTATTTTTTAAAGAATATGACTTCGAACTTTTATTTTCTCATACTCTTGACTGCAAATCATATAAAAACATTTAAGTACAAATTTATCGTCAACAAATATAAATTCAAGCATTTATATTTATTGTTATAACTGCGTCTAACATTTTTTTTTCGTAATTCATCATTTTATTTAAATAATCCGATATTTTTATGTTAAGTTATGTAAATGCTTATCCTCACGTGACTAAATTATAATATCATTAAGTTTTTTTTCCTTCAGAAATTCTTATCAAATTTCTTGACTTGTGGGCATATATTTTCATAAATAAAAATATGTTTCAGAAAATTTCAATGTATTTTTATGAAATATAAATTAACAGCAGTTCTTCTCACTTTATCTCTTTTTCTGAAAAACTAAGCAAACTATGCTCGTTATAACATAATCAACATGTGAATTCGAATAATTGAGAAGTCAGTCTTGTTTAGATGATCTTTTTAATTACTTTTGCATAACTTTATATTTCATTATTTAAACAAATTTAAAATATTGCACACACTGTGGAATATAATGGACCAAATCACAGTGAAAATTACCGGCAACTATGGTGCCGGTACTTTTTACAGTACAATTTATTTTTACCGGAACTTGTTAAGGTGCAAAAGGTTTATATTCTACACATTTTAGCAGTATTAAACGCCGAACGAAACTTAATAACCCTAATTAAATACATATTACTGCAAAATTTACGATATTATAATTTTGGTAAACAATTGATTTTACATATCATGTACAAAAAATGCCATTATCTTATACCGTGATTTGATCCCGAATTCTTTGCAGTGCACTTGTATTATGCCAAAAGGTATAAATATCAGCACTTATTTTTTTCCACTTATTAGGAAGCTAACGATAAAGAACAATAATAATTAAAGAAAAGCAGTTAAAGTATCTATAAATACTCTCTCCTTAACTTATTAATTTAAAATATTGTATTTTGCTTAATTGTCAACATTGCTTTGAACCTAGTAAAAACATACCACCGACTGATATTTTGCGGTGATTTTTCATTAGCGGTGATTTTTTCATTATTTTTTTATTGATTTATTTGATTTACTTATTTATATTTATTTAAATAAATAGTTTACCCGTATTATTTTTTCTAAAAATATTTACATTTCACTAACATTGAGATCAAAATAGAAAAACCAATATTTACGAATTTTGACCTAACTTCGTTTCAAAGTATTGATTTAAATTAATTGTTCATATTATATTATAATGTACTGTATTGTATAAGTGCAAAATGTTCTTAAATCAATTAAAATATACAATAGAAATGATACATTATACATAGTATACCACAATTACTACCCTTAATCGATATTTTTTGAACTTCAGCAATAAAGTTAAACAATATGCATGTTAAGGTTCAATCAATATTTAATATTTACATATGTTTCAAAATATTTTGAATCATTAGTGAGGATGGAAGGAAATAAAACAACGAAACCAGTTTCAGTAACTAATAAAATACACTGAATTTTCAATATACACTGAGAAAAAAAGTATGATCATAACTACCAGAATATGGAAAAATTTATATGGTAATGTTTCTAAAAGAACACCAAAAAGTTCGGCAATTTTTACTGAAGCGCTTTGGTAATAATTTTTGTAATTGTTTTAAAGTTTGGTAATTTTATCGTCATATTTAGAGCATGGCATAAAAACTATTTATTCGGTTAAAATTAATTTTCAGTTTTGTATTATCAATAAAATAAGCAGTAATAAGAACTATAATTTTGACAGGAATTTCCGGTATACCTCAACTGTATGAACAGAAAATTTACCAAATGAATGGTTTTAAAAGAGTATATATTGGTTTTATCAACCAAAATTATATATATTTTTCTAGTTTTTTTTTTTTACCAGAAAAGTCATTACTATTTAAGTACAGTAATTTTGCCAGAGACTTTTCTCCGTGTAGTCACATTTCAACTCCTCTCGGCAAATAAACAGGGTTTCACGCTTTTAATATGGCTTTCCTTAGTTACAATTTAATTGATTTCGATAAATCTTTTGCTTTCTCTTCTAAAAAGTTAATTTGCTCTGCGATAATTGATTTTGATCTAAAAATATGTTTTAAGACTTGTAATTAAAGAACGTACTGAAAATAACTTTTTGAAACATAATTTTTTTGCAATAGAACGAAACTATCTAAAATTAATTACTCTCATGGGAACCACTTACAATATCTAAGTCGTTTGTGAAAAGTTGATATATACATAAAATGTCTGTAACAGAGTTCAACAATGTGTTGGTTTTTATTTCGAAATTTCATTATGTTACGACCATTACAATTTAGAAATTTATTTCGAACTTACTGCATAAAAATAAAAAATTGTTTTTTCAATTTTCAGATAAATTTTACATAAATACTCGGAACATTATTACATCAAATATTAATAAAACTGCGTACATGTAACGCAACCTTTGCTAGTAATAATAATTGCAAACATCCACGTATTCTTAAAAATACGGGATCTAGTTTGTTAAGGACTAATTAAATATACACTAGACATTCCAACTTTAGAACATCAGAATAAATAATTATGCGAATTGTTGAAAATCTGAAAAGCATTCACAAATGTTCTTGAGTGCCGTACAGAGATAGCTCACTAACTCAAACAAATTTCCTCTAACAAAACATGACTTATGTTTATAAAATTAATTCTTTAAAAGTGTAAAGCCTAATCTTAAAGTCTAAATTCAACATTAGATTTACAAACAGGTTATCAGCATTAACTATTCATATTCTGGCATATTAATATTTATTAAAAATGGCTGAAACTTATGTTAGGAAAAATATCCCTAAAATGTTTTATCATGCATTTCACAACTCCCCATTATCATTTCAAAAGGAGAAACGGATTCCCGCAATTACTCTCGCACTTCATAAGTACTCCCCATATTTCGCAATTTATGAGTATTGCAAAGCAGCACTCTTTCTCCCCTAATTGATTTTTATGACTTACTCAGTAGAAAGTCGCTCCTTTTTTTCCCCTACCAATCTTTATATTTGAGTTTTGAACACTGAAAGGTGGAAATTATACCTTTTATTTCGTTATTACTCGAAATATCGTGAAATGTGAACTTCCGAGTTAATTTTTAACAATTCAAAAAAAGAACTTTTGATGTATATTGGAATAAATGGAAACGGTGAGAAATCTGGTGAGTACTGCAGATGCTTCATATGATCTTGTTACTCTTTTCAATTACAGAAACGCAGCTTTGATATTAAACAAGAGACTTATTCTTCAGTTATTTAAAATGATTTAAGTATCTATGTGTTAGTATTTGTGACATATGTCATATGTTTTGTTTAAAGTTCAGTTACCAGCTTCAGATAGTAAATTTTTCGCAAAGATTTCTCGCTTTCGGTTTCCAACTACGAATATGTATCAGTTTAGAAATTTTGGTTAGAAAACGCGGCAAAACTTTGTAGTAAATTAATGTTTGAAATATAATATGATTATTAGATTTTTCTAACATATGCCAAATTTTACTGTCCGTTTAATAAAATTTATCAATAAATTCAGAAAATAATTTCTCACTATATACGAATTCATGTTATTAGTAGACTAAAGTTCTATATAGAATAAGTACAGTATCATAGTTTTAAAATGCAATTTGAATATAAACATGCATAAATTTTAAACTTTAGAAAAAAAAAACTTATAAATTTAAGGATAAGTCGTAAAAATAAGTAGTACAGATATGCATTTGCATTATTAAAAACAAATTTGTAATATCGAAGTCCGAATGTTCGCAAATTAGTTACAAGAAATAAAAGTTTTTTATTAATATTACAATCCCACGAATCGTTCTCGGGAACAATCAATCAATCAATAAAAGACCGAAATAGGCGTGACTTAATTCTGCTTTTCGGATTAAACTGAAACTGTGTGAAGGGAAAAAAGCAATAATTGAAAAAGAGCGTTAGTTATATCTGACATCTGATTTTGATGAAGTTTCTTGTCTCAACCTCACTTACGTACACTCTTTAGACAAAAGTATTCGGGAACCCATTGGTACTCATACTTTTATTCACGAGGTGTATAGTAATGTTATACTGGTTGCCATATGGCATCTATGAAAGCCTCCACTTATCTGGGGAAAATTTCCGTGGTTTTTGAATGCTGGCTATACGAATTGACTTCGAAACATCGAAGTCAGGTGAAGTGTGTGCTGTCATTGAAGAGGGTAGATTACATTCGCTATACAATCTGTTTTTGAATCGGTCTTAAAGGAGACTTATAAATTTCTGATCGGAACTTTTGGAGGACCAGTGCAGTTTTTGAGTGCGTAAGGGGGTGCGTATGGGACTCTAACCCATGATCCGTCTACCACTGAGGATATTTTGCATGTGCACTGAGGTCGTTCCAAGGCGGGTGCGGAATTCATATCAACGGAATTCATATCATAAAAATATGAAAATTTGGTATCGTATTTTCTCTTCAGTCTCTGAACTTTTTAAATAAAGATACAATTAATGTTTGGATAATAAAAAAATATTATAGTGAATCACTATGTGTTTTACTTCCTGCAAAATGGATTTTAGCGAAGAGGAAAACTTACTCTCTTAATAATAGAAAAACTTCAATGTCATAGTATGGTAAAATTATAAGAGAAATATGTTTACCAATGGTAATGCAAAATTACAAATATTTCACCATATGTAAATTGCAAATAAGCTTAAATTAATTTGCCTTGAAATTGTAAAGTTTACGAAGCATAAATATAGTTTAAAGCGTTTCAAGAAGATAATTTTTTTTATAAATAATTGCTTTCATCAAATATTTATGATTTATTTCATATCACTAGAGTTTATCATCGCAAAAAGATTTAAAAATTTGAAGAAGGATAGAAAATCATATTTTATTAAATCTATTAAAATTCGAGAGCTTGTCCTAACTGTATTAATATTATTATTTCGAAGTAAAGTTTTTGACACATTCTTTCAACCAATTAGAAAAACTTGGTGCTTATGGAATTGTCTTTTATTTATTATTCCTTAAAACCATTTTTTTAATAAATTTAAAATGAGCAATACACAGAGATTGTTAATAAAAAACAGATGTTATAAAAATGAAAATAAAATAAGATGTGGGATGAATATCTGAAAAGTCAAGATGTAAATTAAAAATCAGATTAAAAGATCCATAAATGGGGCAAAATATTTAAATTAAGGAAGAAAAAAAAACGAGGACGAATCGTCTTGTTAATTTTACATTGCAAAAGAAAGCATTCGTTTTTCGGGAAATGTTAGCTTTCCTGTTAAGTGTGTTCCCACGAGGTGAAACAGTTTTACAGTATTCTTTCTGATAGTAACCAGGGAAAGAACAGTTTCCTTACTTTATTATTTCCGCTTAATCCTCAAGTAAAATAATAAAAGAATATGTCATTAATTTTATTTTATACTGAATTGAATCAAATTTTAAAAAAATCATTACAGGATATACTTTAATTTCAGTTCCAGGAGAACTTTATTAAATTACTACTTAATATAAGATTTATATCCTTATTTTTCAATATTTCAATTCTATATTGCAATAAATGAAAACATCTTTCTTAACTTTGATCTTTAAAAAATATCATTGAAAATAAACAGCAGGGAATTATTTTATTTTTTTAATATTAATGCACATATATATTATCGTTGTTAATGTTAAACTCCTCTGAAAAATTCAGACTCCCAATGTAAAGACAAAGATAAATTATAGAAATTCGAAAAGAGTAGTACTTTGATATTTCCTCGATGAAATCAATACCACCTATAGACTCACTAAACCGAAGACTTTCGATATACAAATAAATATGATAACTTTTCAATTATTTATTCATCATTCCTAAAGTTTTATTCATAGTTCAATAGTTGCTTTTAAAATAAAAAAAAGTCAGACTAATAATCAGATTACTTATTTTTCTGAGAAATATCTTTGCAACCCAAAAAAATATTTCAAAATGTAAAGCTTTCTTTTAAGTTTGGTAAACATCAGACCTGACCTTGACTGTGCCGTTGACATGAAACGTGCTATTCTATACAGAAAAAACATTTTCTTGAATCTAACATCAAAAATGGTGGTAACTACTTTATTCCAAAGTTCACTTTAAAATATGGATAATCCAGTATCATGAAACTACCTTCGTTTCCAATGGAATCGTTACCTGGTATATGCTCCAAAAAAAATTTCGTCAAAGTGATGAAATAATTCTCGTCACTACTTCTAGGAAAAATATTTCGTCATTTTATTTTTCCCTCCAAAAAAACATGCTGTGTCTAATGTATCAAACTTTTTTAATAATCCCTTTAATGTGGGCCCTTCATAGACCACACTACGCAATAACGAGAAATGGATAAATTACATCCATGCACGAATTATGGATCCTTGTGGTACAAGGCCAATTTCTAGACCGGCATAGAAACCGTTCTGCGAAATTTGACTGTTCGATTGCCTAGTCTTTATTCTAGTTTCGTCCTTCTAGTCAATAATCTCCCACAATGCACTACAAATAAGTTTTGAATTGAGGAAACATTTTCGTCATACAGTTGACAGTTCGCGTTTCTTCACAAATCACGTGATATCATGACGAAAAGGTTCTCAAATTAACTAAATACTGCTCAAGGAATGCTGAATCGTCAAAAGTGAGAGTTTTATTTCTGAGAGTGCGGTATTTCACAAAGAGTTCCACTGCACCAAAATCAAAATAGTGACTGGTGTAGTGAAACACCTAAAATGTTCTTTTACACTACTTGGTGCAAGGAAGCCGCCAATATGTTTGCTATTAAGTAAGTAACACTGAAGATTATATTTGAAATAACATATGACACCTAAGAATCAATAAAGTTACTTTTAAAATGCAATATATTGTAGGAATTTTTAATGTTTATGCATACTTATAATACTTCATAAAATAAAAATATTTTGTTAATCAAACATACACACAGCATAGACAGAATGTTAAAATATATTCGAAAAAAACTGATGTAGATAGAAGTTAGACGTTATATAATTATTTTATACAATTGGCAGATTTATGTGACGTATAAAATCCAAATATCTTCCTTATACAGCTAAAAGCATGCATGCATTGTATGACAGTTCATATGAGTAGTTTGTCAAACACATCCGACAAAAAGATTGAAATTTCTTGTTAAATAATCTATCGCAATCAATATTTTTTCATCAACCATTAACCCTCTGAGTGTTAATTCTGGATTTTTTTAACAATCAGATGCAAGCTTTCTTGCATAAAAAATCCAGTTTCTTTAGGTTATTAAATAGAAAAATTGTACGTAGCAGCAAAATTTCTGCACAATCTTACTCAGGGGCTGAACACACGGAGGGTTAAGGAAGATTGTTACTTACTAGGCTATGACCATTTTGTCAATTAAATTTGCTAAGAAGCACTCATATCTCATTCATACACTTGATAACAATGGCCATCTTGGCCGCTATATTGACAGTAACTGTCAACTTATTCGGTTTAATGTTTCAGAATAATGTTCCTAATAATGTTTCAGAATAATGTTCCTAATAATGTTTCAGAAGCTTTTGTTATATGTTTAAAACATACCCCTCTATTTTTTCACACCAGAATTTAATTAAATAATTCAAATATTTCCCCAAATTTACGAAGCTCCGAAAAAATTTGTCCCATCAAAAAACCCACCACGAAGGCAAATTTCTCCCAATACTTGATTCAGGATTTCCCTTGTCTTCTGTATTAGGTTCAAAATTATTAGGCCACGGAGTCGGCTGCTCAATGGAAGCTGTAAATTAAAAATGAAAAAATTGTGTATGAAATTTAAAACTCATAACTGAAAGGGTATATAGTAGCATATTCAAAATGAAATATGTATTTATATTTACTTTGTAAAATATATTTAATCAAGGAGTTTCCTTAATTAAAATTGGTGAACAGATTATTAATAAATTAAAATATTAATAATTAATTGATTACTTACATACTTTAAAACTCTTTTCTATGTAATAAATTATAAATATAAGATGTAATTAATGTTTCATACTGTAATACGTAGTCGCATTTTCATAATGAGTGTTTTGAAAATGTTTCATTTGCATTTATAGTAAGAATTCATAATGATATTTCATTAGATTTTCCGCATCTATAAATACAATTCAAGATTGTTCGAGAAAAACTTCGTGTTTAATAATTTATTAAACTTACTATTCTGTAATTATTTTCTGATAAGTGATTTTTTATTAGTTTAATTAAAAAATAGGTTTGCTTTGAAACTATTGCATTATTTTTGTCTATTAATTTTTAAGTATTTCAAGAACTTTTTTTCTTTTATTAACATTGTTCTTGCATTAAATTGTACGACTTTCTGCCATTTTTAACTTCATGACAAAAAAGAAGAAGATATATAACTCATCTGTATTTTAATTACAAGCAATAGTCTTTTGCAGCGTTTGCTTTTTTAAATTGTTTTAAATTGAACTAAAAAGTCTTAGAGTAACAAACAAAAATCAAACTTATAACATTAATTGAAATTATATACAGTGAAAAACCTCGCATTCTATTTTTATTACATTTTTAACAACTTACAATGACAGAAACTATTTTTTAAATTACGTGAAAAAACTTATAAATTTCGAATCTTTTTTTTAAAATCTAAGATATAAATTTTTCCACAAAAACGCATCAAAATTTTCACAGGGAAAAAGTATTATTTTTAAGACAATAATCAGAAAAGATATCCGTATTTTGTAATCCAAAATATCCTATATCAATATTTTTTAAACTTCATAACAAATTCCGTACTTGGTTACACATGTTTTGTAAAGCTTACACTTATTTCAGTTTTTTTCTTTGAAAAACATGAGTAGAAACAACGTAAGTTTTGAACCTGGTGTGGAATTAATCATGTTTTGCACGTGATTATTTCAAGATTTTACAATTACCTAGAAACATTAAGAAATGTTTTTATTGTTATTCATTTTCAAATACTTTAAAATAAATATAGTTTTTTAAAAAAAATTTTGTTTTAAATTTCTTAAAAGCAATGTTCTCAGATAATTTTATGTTGTCATATGTTTCTTCTCAAGATCTGTAAGAAAGATAAAAATTTACTTAGTTGAATAGAGAAACTAATGACAAAAATTATTCTTTTTAACACAACTGTGAGAAACTTCCGCAGGCAATAAACAGAAGAAAAAAAAACTAGTTGTCAGTAGAAAAGTATATATTATATTTACTTCAACTATTCTAGAGCTTTGGCTTCTGAAATAATTAGTAAATCCTATTAATATATGCTTAAATAATTTATCCTGATAGGAAAGTCTTTAGCTATTTGCTTTAAACAAAAGTCAAGTCAGTTGGCTGACTGAGTTTATACATAATTTGATTACGGAAAGATTCATTTGAAGCGAAATATTTCCAGGGAGAATAAAAAGAAATGTTACTCGTTTAAATTAAATTAAGAAATTTATATAAATATCAAAATTAACTCCTTTGTTACATTAAATTAGTTATAATTTGTGACGAATGTTTTACTTTTATTCATCAGTCAAATATTTCTCAAGTTATTTTACTTACACGTATTAAATTGCTATAGTTCTGTTGTAATTTTTTTCATGTAACGAAATTTTTAAAGTTCATACATAACAATATCATTATATTGAAGGAAGTCATATGCATTAACAATAAAATTATACATTTGGCATGAATGGTTTTTGTAACATCTCGGTTTTTTGGAACCGATCCCCTGATAATTAACCACTATGGCGGACTTTAAATTACTTTTTGAGGCTAACCGGGCTCGATACCCAGTGATGGTTTGTCGATAAGAATTCCGCAACAAGCTCGCACCGATCACAGTGCGGACATAACATATCCTCAAGGGAAGACGGATCATTGGTTAAGTTCCCTTGCCTTCAAGCTAACAGTGGACGGTTTTCATGGCTTTCCTCGTCATGTTACACAAATGCTGGTTAGTTCCATTAAAAAGTTCTCCACAAAGGCAAATTTCTCCCAGCACTTGATCTAGGAGTTCCATTGTCTTCTGGAGTGGGTTCAAAATTACAAGGCTACGTAGTTGAACATTGGTAGTCGCGAACTAAAAATTGGGTCAGCTGTTCAACGAAGGATATAAAATTAAGCAATTAAGAGTCGTGGTGGCTCAGGAGATAGAGTGCTTGACTTTCAATGAGATCACTCGGATTCAATTCAAAACGATGACGGGTCGAGAAGAATTCCACACCTGGATCGCACCAATCACGGTGCTGACGTAAAATAATCTCAGGGGTAGATGGATCATGGCTTAGAGTCCCCTTTGCAGTCAGACTAATCATGTGTGGTTTTTGAGCTTTCCCCTCTATGTAAAGAAAATAAGAATTAGCTCTATCAAAAAATCTTCCAGGAAGGAACATTTCTCTCAATACTTGATCTAAGAGTTCCCTTGTCTTCAAAATTGCGTTCACAATTACAAGGCTACGGAGTTGAACAATGATAGCCGTAAACTCAGCATTGGGTACGCTGGTTATAAAATAAAATAAAATAAAACAAATATAGCCCCGTTGGCTCAGAAGATAAAGCGATAACCTCCCAATGAAGCGACTCAAGTTCTAATCCCGCTTCCGGCTCAAATTGATCACAGTGCTGACGTAAAATATTCGCAGTGTTAGACGTGTCATGGGTTGGTATCCCGTTGCCGTCAGTTTTAACGGGTTCAGATTTTCGTTTCTTTTTTCTCTCCATGTAACGCAAATGCTTGTAAATTCTATGAAAAAGTCCTCCTGGAAGTCTATTTTATCAAAATACGGAGTACCCTTGTTGAGTTCAAAATCATAAAGCTATGGAGTCGAATATTGATAGTCGTTAACACCTAATTGGGTCGGGTGTTCCACACTGGTTATAACATAAAATAAAACAAATAAGATCATTCGGACTTATGGCAATCTTCCCCTTCATTGCAGATTAAGATTCTTTTATTGTGCATCCAAAAGAATTATTTCACAAAATACAATTATCTGTCCTTTTTCCATGAAACAATAATATTTTTTTTTGCAATAATAACCATAATTTTTACAGAATAAAGTTATTCTATTAAAAAAAAGTTTATATTTGCTCAATAAAATTGTAATTTTACAGAAATATCTGTATATGCTTTTCAATAATAACTTTTGTTTATAAAATGTGAGGAAATTTTTAACAATATATGTATTTTTAGTTCTCCTATAGCTCAAGTATCAATAAATCTTGTCAACAGAACTAGCTGTAAAAATTGAAGCAACCAACTTCACATTTATCACAAAGTACTTTAGTGTGTGGGCACAGAACTTTCGGTTAAAATTGCAGCAGTATATGTTACATACATTCAGTGCTGTACTGCATGACGTCTACAGGGTTGACTGTAGAAATTGTTACAGCACATGTAACATACTTTACTTGCATATATGCAGTACCTGAAGTTCTTTGTAAAATCAGCTGAAAGATTCTGACGACGTACCTCACATTCATGCATAAATAATACTATGTATTTACAGTTCCTTCACTTTAGCTGAAAATGATCTATCTTTCTTTTAAAAATTTCATAAAATGTTATGCATGTAAAGCAATATTACGTTGTTTTAATTAACAGTTGTAGTCCTGAAGGATTTAAAAAAAATATTTAATTTAACACTAGAAGTTGAAAAATGCTTTTACATTAAATTGTTTACTTCCTAAATACTCTAATTGTTTAAATGTGCTTTTTAAGAAGCTATTAATGAATCTTTGAGATTAAAAAAACTTCCGCGTAAAAAATATTTTCAGTTTTATCGCATTTAAAATATTAATTTATTTCTGTGCAAGAGTGACACAACTTGTAATCATGTAATCTAAAATAAACATTCTTTCAAATTATGCTTCCACTTTTCGAACTCTTTTTATTTCATCGTAATCTTCCATTTAGGTAATTTAGCACATGTCACTTCTAAAAGGTATTGTCCTAACTCCAAAAAAAGCTGCATCTTTTTTTCTTGTAATCACGCTGTTTCTGGAACAATAATAATTAGCGCTCTTTCCATTAAATGTATCCGAAGATAAAATAAAAAAAGTCGCTAGATAACCAAATTCATGGCTTCAAATTAAAACGAATCGAACCGTCCTTTCTTCGTTAACTGGTGCATTTTCTGTTTTTTAGCACCTCTTTTGGCGACGCGACAAGGCCCTGGATACAACGTAAAATCGACCCACTTAAACTAAGTGGTAAAACTATTCTTTATTCGCGGGGCCAATGCTTTTTACTTGTTAGAACATTAACATCCTGAATTCTTAAGTAGAAGAAAAGAGATGGTATTTTAGACACCCAAGATACAAAATACGGTGGTTTTGGCATTAAGCCAGAGTTCAAAATTCTAAGTAGCTCTTTGTCTACAAAAGGAAGGTTTTGAATTTTTGTTACACGTTAAATAAACATTTTCCTTCTTTTTGGAAGATATTATACTCTAAGTGAATTCAAACTAGCATTTTATTTTTATGCTATTTCCAAAATAATCTAGATTATAATATTTTACTAAATGTTTTGTACTAGATTGAAACAAAATGTATGTAATAACAATTGTACACTTTGCACTGTAACTATTTTTAATTTCTGAGCTAACTCATAGGTCCATAACTCTCAGGGAAAATCTGAAAAATCTGGAGCTCTAGGAAATTTTAAATCAAAATGGGAATTATAATGGGGAAAAAAATAATGGGAAATGAAATTGTTTTCTTCCAAAGACTAGGAAAAAATTTTAAAATAATCTTTAATATAATCTTTAAAAAATTTCTTTCTTTCTTTCTTTCTTCTCGAGGAATTTTATAAATTTCCTTAAAAAAATGAAATGTTTTTCGGAAGCAGGATCGCATTATGTATGACTGTGCAGTTGCATAACTGCATAAAAGTAACTTAACAGCATAAAAATTATCTGTCGAACAAGTTTTAATGAAAATAAGTAAATTTTCCATGCATATATCTAGTTAGAACAATATAGCTATGCACTGTAAAACATTCTAGAACTATTTACGGTATAAAGTGCTGGCACTTTTCATCATTTGTAGAATAAATTTTTACCATAAAATAATATTGCGTAATTTTTAAAGTAATATTTATTTCATTAGTTAGATTCAGGGGTTTTACCGTAATTATTTTTATAAAAAATGCGGTTTATCAGATTTTTGTTACGTAAAATGTTCCGGTAAAAATAGATTTCGGTAAAAAGTTCTGGTACACTGAGTGCCGGTACTTTTCACAGTGTAGTAAGTTTTAACTAAGTCTTGAAGTCTGAGAAAAGTGTTAATGATTTTGTGTTGTAAATAGGTCACAATTATATACTGAAAATTCAACTTATGTATAGTAAGTACACTTGCCAATGAAATTTATGTAAATTATCAATGTAATTTATGTTATGGTATAAAGCACCGACATTTTAGGTGCATCATCTGCAAAATATATTTTTACCGTAAAATAATATATTGTAATTTTTACGGTAATATTTATTTTATTAATACGATTCTGTGGTTTTACTGTATTTATAACTATAAAAATTAAGGTATATCAGATTTTTTGTACAAGTAACATGTTTCGGTGAAAATAGATTTCACGGTAAAGAGTACTAGTACACTGAGTATTGGTACTCTTTACCTTAATTTGAACCAAATTAATTTACAGTGCTTAAAGTTTTAATTAAGTCTAAAAGTCTAAGTAAAATGTTAATCATTTTGTATTGTAAATAGGTCACAATTACATATTAGAAATTAAATTTATGTTTAACACACTTACCAATGTAATTAATGTTAATTTTAATTACTATGCTAATTGCATGGTGCGCAATTAGTCACTTCAATAAGAGTAATTTGCTAACTATGATATTTAAGTGATGCAAAGTTTCAAATGCAACAAAGCTAAATTTATCTGATAGCTATGACAATTGTAAAATGCACATCTTGCTCTGCAACTCAGAGCTAATTGTACATGCATTATTTTTTTGATTTTTGGAGTATAATTAGCAATAAAATAAATTACAGATAAATTGCGGGCATTGTTCATCCCACAATATAAATTGTAAGATTTTCATACCTGAGATTTCGAAATAGTAGTTCAGTTTCAATACAGCATTTCTATTACGTATCTAAAAGGTTTATGCAACTTCAACTGTGAGTTTTAATTTCAATGCATTTTTACATATTCGTTTGGGCTTCTAAATCACTACTTAAGGTAAGCATTACTTAAGCAAATCATTACTTGAACCAATCATTATTTGAAATAATCATTACTTAATTTAATATTACTTAAACTAATAGTTACTTAAACTTATAAGCAAAACAATTTTTCTCATTGTTAAGATACTTGCAAACTAATCTTAGTTAAATTAAGTGATACTATGACCAATGATAATAGACCAATCAATAATTAACCTATAATCATTGAATTTTTAGAATTAACTTTCAAACGTTACGAAATCCCATTTTAATGAAAAAAGATATAATTACGTAAACATGAAAATACATGATTATTATATTCCTATATTTTTATGCTCTAAGATGCCATTTTATGCCATTTTTCGCCCTTATTACTTATGATTGCATAAGTACATCAAGCTACAACTTTAAATATGTTTTCCATGAAAATACATTTTATAAGCTAAAGTGATAGTCAAATCATTTAATGATAATCTAATTCAAAATCTATAAACTTTTAACGGATATAAACGTTTAACATACATAAACTTTTACCTATATACATTTTTAACATAAGATTAAACTTTTAAATAAGGTTCTAGATTTTAATTGGCAATTAAAATTAATCTAATTTACTACAATTTTTAATATTTTATCAAATTATGAATCAGTTGTATAGTAAAAAAAGAAATGTGGGAATTCAAAAGCTTCATTAAATAATTTCAGGAGTTGGAACAACACTTTTATTTTTTAAAAAAATACGCACAAATTTTAAAACTAAATGATATGAATTCTATAAAGAAGGAGATAATGAACTTAAGTAAATTAAATTTTTTATTTGGAAATAAAATAGTTATTTATCCAAAGATAATTTTTATACTTTATAAATTCACTAATAATTTGTAATTCAAAGGTTATAGTTTCACGAAAATTTTCCTTTCACGGAGATTTAAAATTAATGCATAAAATTTTTAATAAACAATTAAAAATATTATATATCAGGGTAATAAAGTAAGATAAATTTAAAAGTGTTATTAAATATAAATAACACAACTCTTTTGATTGGTTGTACTGAAAATTTGCTTCAAAGGTTGAAATAGTTTTAGCGGATTTGAATAATTAAGTTATTGTGCGTTTTCAGTTCGAGCAGAAATGTAATTCCTCTTCCCGTGTCGTTCGTAAAGTTTAATTACAATCTAAAAGCATCTAAAAGTTATGCATAATATCCACCAAAGCAATGTCGTGCGAAGTAATGCGCTAAATATTCTCTCTTTTGCTTTTTTATCCCATTATGGTGCGGCTAAGGCTGTTTAATTAGAATTAAGTAACATTTTCTAGCTGAAGCTTTAAGTCACATCTAACATGCTTCATTAATTATTGAAATTTATGCCACCGTATGTTTGTAGTTGGATGTTTGCCGTGTAATAATAAAATCACTCATAAGAATTGCTCAGAATTAAAAAAAAACTCGAAGTAACAGTAAAATATGTGTTAATGATGTACAATATTTTCAAAAGACGATAATGTTATTAATGAAGAGTTATAATGAATTCATAATTGTGCTTTTGCTTTACAAAGACACATGATTTAAATTTTAAAATGAATCTTGATTTAGAGCTGCATGATACTTTAAAATTTCAACATTTCAGATACATTAAAAAGATAATTTTATTTATGCATAAATGAATCGAAATTTTCATTCCTTATTTAGACTAATTTTAAACTTTTTTAATCGAATATTGATTAAAAATTTCATTATTAATGTAATTTTTTAAGTATTTTTTAGCTTTGTAATATTTTTCAAATAATTATTTAGGAATAAGGCTGGTGAAAGAAGTAAATAAATCTCTGCGAAGGCTTTATCAATTTTTAATTTCGAAGTTTCACAGTAAATGTGCATAGCTAGTAATAGTAAGTCTTACAGGCTTTGTATAATACGTTGAATATTTATTTTATAATTTTTTTAATCGAATATGGATCAAAAATTTCATTACTAATGTAATTTTTTAAATATTTTTCAGCTTTGTAATATTTTCCAAATAATTATTTAAAAATAGGGAAGGTGAAAGAAGTAAATAAATCTTAAAAAATTTTAATTTCAAAGTTTCACATTAAATGTGTTCAGCTAGTAATAGTAACAGGCTTTGAATAATATGTTGAATATTATTTGAAATGTTAAGTAAATAATAATTTATTAATTAAAAAGTATTATAGAGGAAAACAAAAAAAATAATGATTATTTTAAAATTATGCTTGGCGAAATAAATTTTGTGAATTTGCAAAAAAGAAACTTCATCAACTCGTAAAATTATAATTGTTTATTTTGAAGTCATGCGTTACTTGAAGCATTACACGAAGAAATTTTCAAGGCATTCAAAAATAAATTTAATTACAATTTATTATTAATATTTCCCCACATTTTCGAAGTACATATTATTAATACACAGAGGTAAAAAGCAGTAATAATTTTAAAGGAAAATATTACTTTTCTCTTAACTATATTTTTATTCAGCTTTTATATTTAAACATTAAACACCTAACAATTACTTTTATTTCTCAGTAAATAAAAAAAATACTAACATATGATTTTCCAACTAATTGATATATTTGGGAATAAAATTATTGAATAATGAAATGAATTCAGAGATCCTGTGATTTGATTTTTAAAGAAAAAATAAACATGAGCTCCACAAGCACAAAGCACCCTGGTGAACCTTTATTTGAATTATTTGGTGAGTTATAGTTAATAGGACCATTTGATATCATTACATTTAATAAGCAATATCCTTAAAACTTGCTACGATACTGTAACTTATTATGGTTTTTATGTTAGCATATTTTATTACATATTTACAATTACATCTTAGTATAATTTTATATTACTACATATTAACAATTCATTTGCTTTATATTTAGAGTCTTATAGAATATTATATGGACATTCGTTAAGAATACTTTCCGTTTCTCAATTTCTTATACTATGAATATTTATTAGAAGAGCAATTTTTCAAAGTCTAGAGCAAGTCAAACGACACCAATGTTACCTTTTTTTGGTTTCATTTTAGCCAGCCACAGTTTATGACACAATTTGTGCTTTTAAGCCTTTGGATCCTACATTCAGTCCATTATCCTTTCCTATAATAAGCTTTAGTGGAAACCATAAGCAATAAACATCAATTACACATTGTTATCAACTAAACTAGTTGTAATATTATGTCATAATATTTTTAAATATTCTACATAGAAACTATTTTAAGTTCTTAAAGCTTTACAAAAAATTTGTTTTCTTTGTTACAATTGATGAGAAATAAATAAAAATTAATAACTTTTGGTACGTGTAGCAATGAATATAGCAATCTTCTAAAATAAAAGTTTTGCTGAAAACTAATATCTTTATAGGTATTTATTATTATTGTTTCATACGCGTTCATAAAAAATAATATATAATATTTTATTTCTACTTTTTGAAAATTTATAAAAGTTGTGTACATAAAAAAGTATTTCCATATCTTAAGCTAGTAGACATGCATAGTCTGATAAACGGTAGGAGTTTTTTTATGAAAAAGTACAATCTATAAGTTCATAAAATTGAAATACAGATAGCTGATCCTAATTTGGAATTTCCTGAAATTGTTCAGATTTTTTTCCTCATCTCTGAGATCCCTTTGAAGCATTCTAAGTAAACGTGGAAGTTTTGTGAAAAAACATCAAGGTAGTTTCCGGTTATTGTAAAAAGAGAAGATTTTGAGATAAAAAGCGGAAGTTGATGAAAGAAAATATTTTGGATAGGAAAAAAATTATTTTTTTTTATGGATGCATCAATCTTTTTTCATTTTATGTCATGTTTTTACACATTACTTCGGTACTTTAATGTGCAAATTCTTTTCAGATATTAAAAAAAAATCTTTTATTTGTTGGAAAAAGCAGAGTTTGTTTTAAGATCTGTTTTTAAAACAACAAGTTTTTTTTGCAGTTTTCAATTAATTTTTACATTGATTTTTTTTTAGTTACTTTTCCTGGAAGTTTTGATATTTTATAATTGGGTATGTTAAATAAAATTTAACAAGTTTTCTGTTAAGGTTTGAATATGAAACTGTTGTTATTTGTGTGGTGAAGATTTTTTTATTATTCTTTTTATCATGTTAAACTGAGCTTGTAAATAGAGTTAACCAAATTCACTTGCTTCCCCCCCCCAAAAAAAAAATAGCGCATTAGTTGTATTGCATGGTAATCACATTTCTGGTTAAAAATAACCATAAATTTGGTTAATAAAACAAAACTCTACTGTATTTTAACCATTCACTTTGTATTTGTTTTCGTTCATACAATAATGGTTTATCGGAAATTCTGGTAAGGTATTCCAAATTATACTTCTTATTACCACACATTTATTAAAAAGTGCAATACTAAAATTAAATTAAATCGAAAAAATTAGTGTCATGATAATGTTACCACTTAGAAAATTTTATCACATATTATAAAACCGTATTTTATTGTTAACTTTTCTAAATGCTTCGGTAAAAATTACCGAGCTTCTTGGTGTTGCCAAAGAGCTAGAAACGCGATCAATTTTACCGTGTTCTGATAGTTCTCAGATTTTGAGTTCAGATTGCTGTCAGATACTTTTAGCTATTAAGTCCAGATAATTTCAAATACCAGGTCAATCAAATTTCGATTGGAGAACAAATGTATACAGATAATAGGTCAATCAGCTTTCCATGGAGTCATTTATAACTCAAAAACTGATGTAAAATCGTCGTTCTGAAACATTTTAAGCATCGCAAGTTTACATTACACCGTAAAAAATTCTGGATCAGATAATCAAAAAAGCACCGGCACTAAGAATGCCAGTACTTTTTACCGTAAAGCTTTACGGAAAAAAATTACATACCGATTATTGTAATATTTACTGTAAAGTCACTGAATCACTGTAATTAAATAATACTGTAAAAGTTACGTTATGAAACTTTACAGTAAAAATAAATTTTAGTGTAAAATGGATTTTATGGATGCTGCACTCAGAGCATATTATTTTTAACCTTATTCTATTATTTTTAACCTTATTTTAATCTGCAATCTTTCACAGTGTACTCCGAAAAATGTTGATTAAAGAAATAAATTTTAATAATGTTGGCTCTTTAATATTGCAAATAAGTGCAAATAAAAGAGAACTTTATGCCTGGTAGATTTACTTTATTAGGGGTGCAATCGTCTAGCTATTGAGAACAAATAATAGAATTTATAAATAATGGTAATAATAGTAAATATAGTCATAGTAGTAGTTATATTAAGTGTATTAATAGTAGCAGTAGATTTTTTATCAGAGACACTACTTAATTTTCGTAAGGGATTTAATAAGTGATAAGGGAAGTTAATGAAGTATTTATGTTAATTAAAGATTTTGTCTCGACTTTATTGCCCTGAAGCTTCAATATAGCGCATTCAAGAAATTTTAAAATTTAAAAAAAAATAGTTTACGTTATAGCATTAGCATTATTTTAAATAAAAATTGGTTCCCAATGACAGGCTTTCTTCTTCGGTAGAATTTTCCTTCTAAAATTACGGTAAAATAACGGGCACCAGTCTGTCCATATCATTAACCGTAAAGTTTACGATAAAGAAAATTTTTTACCTTTACGATTTTAAAACCGTTTCGTATGTTTAAGAAACTATGTATTCAAATCTATACGGTTTTTTAAGCATTTACTACCATCAAACAATAACAAAACCGTAAAAAGGAAATTTAACTGGGCATTAGAAATAGATTAGCAGCTTTATGGTGCAACTATCGAGGCTAGAATGACAGTATCGTATTCTAACGGACCACAAAATTGGGGAGTGTAGGAATTAGCAAACTCGTCATGTGTTGAAGGATATGAAGGAATATATTTTGATGCCAACGCTGGGATTTGAACCACTGTTCTTTAGGTTATGAGACGTAAATTATCCCTCTCGGCTATAATACATACCCATTTGCACGAGACTAAGTGCCTTTATTAGGTTGGTCTAGTTAGTGTGATAAAATTTGGGTTGTTTAATTTAATCGTAATAGAGGTGAAAGCCATTAATAAACGGTTTTCTTCTCAAATTACATTTAACAATTTGAATACTATATTATTAATGATTATTTGGCTGTTTTGTTAGATTAAGGTAAAATCTTAATTAAATAAATTTTTATTTAAAATTTTTTCAGAAATTTCAAACAAGGTTACTCTTTGACCGTTTGTTGGCAAATGCACTTGAAACTTTCTTCCACTCCATAAACCCTAAGAGAATGTCAGTTACATTCCTTCTCTCGTATTTACTGAAATATTATGTTTTGGCAAATGAAATAAATTTTGTATGGGGAAAATAGGCGAAATTAAGATATTTTCTCGAAAAATCAAATGTTATTTCTTCCAATAGATTTAACTGTTAGCTTACTTATAGTGAGATTAGTTAAAAATTGAAGGAATTATGTTGACATTTTACACAGTCAGTAGTTAAGTGAATCAAATGTACACACTTATATTATTTTGTTGCTCTAGATATTTTAAGTACTAATCAAATATTACGGGTGTTTCGAATACCATTAACTATATTTCATAACTTCAAATAAATGTCTAGTCATTTTTAATTTAAATAAGAAATCAAAAGTTTTGCAAAACATACATTAGACTAATTTTTTATTCTTCTTTGTGACGTTTATTAAAAAAATAATATAGATATTGAAAGCTCTTTAATCTTTAATTTCAATTATGATCTCTCAAATTCTATTTACAATAATTAACGAAGTTTTCTTCTTGCTTCGCCTTACACCTTCGAGATGTTAGATTTTCTTTTAATTTCGATGAAGATTGAAATAAAAACTATATTATATGCATTAATTCAGCTTTTAAGGATAATTAATGTTTTGATTCGTCTTTGATACATTTAAATGTTGTGATGTTTATTGAAACAGGAATCTAAACATGGGATAAATATTAATTTTCAATCTTCTAATGCTAACGTCAGATTATTTTTGTGAACGAAATTTAAATGAGTTTCGTAATTGTAAGTTAAAATTAAATTTATTTTCTTCAGAAGTGTAAATGAATTTACTCTGAAATCGTTATAATATACTATGCTTATTGATATTATATTTAATAATATTATATTTAATAATTTTTAAGTTACTGTCAGACACATCTAAGAAATGATTATTTGTAATATTTTTCATTTTAGACATTGATTTACTTTCAGCTATGCAGAACGTGTGCGGTTTACTTATATTTATTTAAGATTATTAATATAAATTAATTAAACTATTCATTTTAATAAAATTAACAATGTTTAATACTTTAATTAATTATTTATTATTAATCCTAATATATATTCATGATATAATTAAGAGTTATTAATCATTATATTATAATAATTAATATATAATAATACTATTATTATTAAATTACAAATATTTAGAGGATAAGTTTAATTTAGTGCTGCAGATTCTCGATTAATTAGAATCTCTATTCTTTACAAATTATCTGGCATGGATAAAAAGACAAGTGCGGAATATGAAAGCAAATTTGAATAAAAAAAGGTATTGGGAAATTTATAGAGTGAAATTCACTAAAAAGTAAATTAAAAATAAAGAAAAATCTATTATTTCTATTATTTACAAGACATTAAGGTAAACCTCATTTCTTACTTTCTTTTTGTTTTGCATTTCTCTGCAGAAAAAGTTATTTAAAATCATAGCATATTACCAAAATTTCTATCCTTTCCTCTGACTTTTTGTGTGATGAACAAATTATTATTAATATTGTTTAATTGTGGTATAGTTATTCATACATTTTGTTGTATAATATAATTACACTTATAATTATCATTTACCTTTACATTATAACATAATATTGTATTATTGTAATTATTTGTTCATATATTATGCAATCATTTTTAAATTTCTAGTATCGTTATTTCTTTGCACTTACTAATGTATTTATAATTTTGTATTTTCTATATTAAATTCTATATGTTTTATTCTATATGTCTTATTCTATATATTTTATTCTAAATATTTTATTTTATATATTTATTCCATATTTTTTGTTAAATTTTTTAGCAGGAATGTATATAAACTCAATTACCCAGAATGTTTACATTTATTAATGATTACGCATATCCCCCGATTAATAAGGAGTCAAGTAATTATTTTCAAGAAACCTCTACAAAAGCCTTAAATTTCGTTTCATATAACATAAATTAATTTGCATGCATTAAAAATTGTGATTAAAGCCTGTATTCTTTTTCTTGAAATCTAGAACCAATATTCGTCTTCACAAACCAGTTTTACATTTATAATTAAAAAAAATTCACTTTTTCAATTCCTCTGAATGTATGAGACAGTTTTTACTTGACATACATATTTATAAATTAATTTCTTGAATATTTTAAAATGCAATAAATACATCTGTTTTGATTTATATTTCTTTATAGTTTAACTATTACTTCAGCATTAAATAAAGTCCTTTTCTTTGGTGTACTTGCCTTATAATGAACTATTTCTTTCTCTAAAACTTTTTGCACAACCTATTTCGAAAAACAGCAAAATTTAGGAAAAAAGTATAATAACTTTCCCTCTCCCGGCACTTCAAACACAGAAAGAGGAATGAGATTTTCAAAAGTTCTTATAGAGTAGGAAGTAATTTTTTTCTGCTTTTAATGACATCTTCTGTGTTGGAAAATATCTTTTAAGAATCGATCAACTCTTGATGTCCGTTGCATCTGCTTTAAAAATTAAGTTCAGTCGAAGAGAAATCTAAAAACATATTTTTTTCAATGTTTCGTAAAGTATTTTAGATGTGCTTTATAGGCTTAGCAGTATTTGTTTAGCTTTGAAATAAATACGTATAAAAATATAAAAAAATAAAGCATGAACGGAAAATGTAAAAAATTCTTATATTCAAACTGATTAAAAATGTTATAGTTTTTTTATTCAATTCGGAGGTTTATGACAATTTTAAAAAAAATTCTTCATAAACTTTATAACGATGAAATTTTTGTAAAATTTGCGTTTGAATTCCCTTGCGTTTCAAATGCATAATTAAAATTTAATTTAATAAAAATATCAAATTTTTGATTACTTTTATGCATTTCCTTTGCAAAATTATGGAATTCCTGTAATCCCAACAAAAGATTTTGTAAAAGGGTTTTCAATAAAACAGTCATGAGCTGACTTTTACTGTATTACTCTAAGTTCAGATCAAATTTTCAAAAAGAAAGTGAAAAATCTAGATGTGAAGAGAAAAATAAAAGGAAGAAAATATTTTTTAATAATAAAAGTTTATGTAATGGTGCCAATACAATTGTTTTAGTACCTGAAAATCTATTTAACTTACGATAACATTTAAATACAAATGAATGTTTTGCATTTTACATTGTTCGCTATTATTTTAAAAATGCCAATACAACAATGTCATAAAATTGCTAAATTTTCAGACACATTTTTTTTAATAATTTTATCATCGCTAAGGTTCATTGCTTCTAAAATCGCAACTTTTAAAAAAAGTAAATCTGATACGTAAATTAAATTCTCAAAAGGAGGATTGTCCAGTATAGCATTTTAATTACAAGAAACTGTTAAAAAGAAAATTATATGTGATACGGCTTATCACACATTCTCCCTCTCTACTTTTATTTATTATAAATTACTTTAGACTTCAACTTCCGTTGTTATCTTGAACATTATTTTTTTATTTGAATAATTTCAAATATTTTCATTGCTCTCCATTGTGCTAAGCTTCATGTTTAAATATCACCCTCTAATTCAGCACCTAACTCTACCAACACACTTTGAGAGTAATTTAACTATCTATAAGTTGAGATTCATGTTTAAATATCGCCCTCTATGTCAGCATCCAACTCTATCAGCAAAACTTGACAGTATTTTAACTATCTTTCAAATTATCATCATTGTTCGGATTTTCTCTACCATTCGAAAAATAATAATTTTATCGCTAATCTAAGACTATTAATATTATGCTAGAAAACGTTTTGTTTTAAAAGCTGAAGGCAATTAGACATATTTAAACTTATAACTTTCTGCCTCGTGTGTTTTTTACAATAATTTTAGCCTCGTTTTAAAAATCACTTTTTTAGAAAAAAAAATTATGCCTAATTTTCCTTTTGGTATTTTTGCCTCCCTCATAACGCTGCTAAGGATGCTGTTCGCATACATTGTAAAATTTAATTATAATAAGGAGTCACGTATGAAGCAAGGTTTAAAATAATTTTTCAAACTTAATCGATTTAATGCAGAAAATAAATTAAAGAGAGATAAAAAATATTTCTGACTGAGTAAACTAAGAAGAAGATAGAAACTCATTGTATGCAGTGACAAGCCATATGGAAGGTGTAAGGGCTAAGTTTTCATTTGAGCTCATAACATAAGTATTCATTTAAAGACAAATTACTGAATTAATTCATAAATACAAACAAATATTTTTTTTCATTATATCGAGGCCGATTTCAAAAGTAGCGCTATTCAAAAAGAAAATTTATGCGCATTATTATTTAACTTAAATAATAAGATCAAAGTGTTAAGGATCAAGCTTTCTCAAAGCTCTAATTTCTTTATTTTTGGAAAATGGCTTTTGACTGAAAAACATGCAAGCCCTTACATCATTTTTCCACTTTAAGAACTTTAATTTAAATGCAAATTATCAATCAACATTATAGATAATGATTTGTATAGAAAGAAATTCCACGTTTCTTTTTAATATTCAAATTAGTTTGTTGCTTCGTAAAATGCTTCATAGAAATTTATTCTGGAATTTTTATAGTTCGAATCATGTACAGAGTACACAATAATGTCTAACCAATCTCTATTAATTGAAGTGCAGCTATGGACAACGCAACTAGAGAGGCCATCACACGAAATAGTTTGGAATTAAATATATTATCGCAAAATCTGCGAAATATATATTAGAGGAAACTAAGTGTGTGTGAGAACTTAAGTATTTTCTATCTATAACGCAGTGCTACTTAAACAAAGGTCCATGGACCATCTTTGAAAGGTATATAAAAGTAAACTACAAAGTGAGTGGAAGCTTAGGCATTTTAAGCACCTAAAATAGTGTGGTTCAAGCAAAGGTCCATAGATCTCTTATAATTCCATGAAATTTGAGGGGAAAAATTATTATTAGAAATAGTATTACATTAGGTGGAAAATATCAAACGTAATAATAACAAAAAGAATCAAAAGTAAATTTTGCAAAAGAAAAAAAAATTAGCTCACCATTCTTAGAGTTTGACTTCACAGATGTCTTCAGAGAAGATAAAAATATAACTGGTGTCAAAATAATCTGTTTCAAACGATTTTCTTACAACCAACGAAACTCCCTCTTGAAATAAACTATGCGCTATTTTTTTAATTTCAAGACGTAGTAACGTTAGCTGTTAACCAACAATCCAGCAAAAAACTAAATATTAGCTCTGACTGTCTTGAAACAATTTGAAGGTTATCGATTGCATTGAAAACTGGCAATAACTGGTCTAATCATCAGATTGAAAACCAGAATAATCAATCACAGCGTTCATCACAGACATGTCTTAGCCATGAAAGTAAATAAACTACTTACTTAATGTTTATTTTCATAGTGATTTCTCCCCTCACTGTAAAATGAATATTTTTTTCAAGCTTGAATTTACTGCCAATTACAAATACCCTAATATATGAATGATTGATCTACTCCCTGGATACTTTTTGAGAAGGAAGTCTGTCAGCTAAAATGCTTAGGAAAATCAATACTGAGGTTTTATTAATTTTAATTGAATGAAAAAATTAAAAACCGATTGCATGAATAAAAGATATAAAAAATAGATTACATAAAAGGCATGCTTATTAGGTCATTATTGAAGCGCTGATTGACGTTTAATTTTAGAAAGAAAAACAAGTGATAACAACTAAAAACAAAAATAAAAATTTTCTATTTCCTCATATTTTTTTTAACTTACATGCGTTACATTATATTAATTGGAAGAAGCTTTAATAAATCTAATTATTGGTACACTTAACTGATGGTGGCAGAAATTTAGTGTGCTTAAAAATATGAAACAAATAAATATATAAATTTATGTACTCTAATTTAAGTTTTATAAGCTTTTAGTTTAACTATAAATAGGTATGGTTTAAAAATATTTTTTCCATAATTTATTCATTTCTATTTAATTTAAAAATGTGGGTTTTGTTAGAGAAATATTGGAGTAACTGCGAATGTCAATTTAAAATTTAGATATCAAATCTAATTCTTAAAAATTACTCTTCGGTATGCATTACATAGGATTACCTTAATTAAATAAAATAAATAATAGTTTATATTATTTCAGGTTTATTCAGATGACTTTTTTTAAAATTTTCTCTAGAACAATAGAAAGAAATAAACTTATACTTAATTAAAGCAAATTAGAAAACGTTTAGGATTTTTAAATGCACGTATGTAGAAAACAGTTTTAATAGGAAACAACATAGGCAAAATTCTGAAATAAACTGCCTTTTTTTTTTATCTGTGTGCAAATGAAAGATTGAATCTGCATCCAGAAACCAATTTTTATAATAATTCTTTTGCCATATTATTCTTGTCAAATACCACACTCCGAACTGTTTAAATGATTCTTGAAGAAAGGCTTAACGATTTGAGGAGTTTTTTTTCCAGCATTGACGCGTTGTCAAAGTAAACGAAAAATGAAAAGTTTACAAGACCTTTAGTCGAATAGAAATCTGTCCCCGGCCCATAGATTTAGTCAGATAACTATATTCGGTTCTTTTACAGATAAATATATTTAGTTCTTTGACAGGTAAGTAAATTCCGTTCGTAATTCTTAATCAATACCTAAATGGCAAAATATTAATCTGAATGAACATTGTTACAAATAGACTTTTTAAGGATGAAATTAATTCTTTTTTTTTCCTCTTTTTTTAGAGTTGATTTTCCTAAGTTTGAATCACAGTCATGCCTTTTCGAATCAAACTATTTCCAGCTTGCATCGATCACAGTGCTGACGAAATTTTTTAATAGTGCTGAAGCCATTTTTTAATAGTCGGATCATTGGTTAGAATTCCTTTTCCGTCTCATAAACTACGAGGTATTTTCACGATTTTCCACTTTGTGTAAAGCAAATGTGGGTTAGTTCCATCCAAAAAATCATCCCATCAATCGTCGTGCCTAATCCAAGAGTTCAAGTATTCTCCTGGGTCTATCCAAAATGAAAGACATCTGATTTGAATATCGATAGCCATAAATTCACAAATGGGTTAGCTGTCAAATGTTATTTGTAAAAGGAAATAAAAAATTAAAAAATAATCAATCTTAAGCCTTTTCAAATAAAGTGTAAGGCTCAAACTATAATAAAATGATTGATATATTATGAAACAATAATTAAAAAAATTTATTCGACAGTTTATAAAAATTTCCAACATTAGTCCTTTTTCTCCTTATAGAATCCAAAATAAATTTTTATCACTATCTTTAAAGAAATAAACGAATATGCACCCCCACGCCAACTTATTTGATACTTCTTTTACCACTTCATTCCTGTTAAACAACACACACAGAAATCTTCAAACCATTGATGAAGAAAGGTTTGCACTTGGCGCTGAGTTTAAGTGTTCTCTTCCTGCTTTTGTTCGTCGACGAATTCAAAGAAAAAGGAAAAGCTCTGTTGACATATCCATTCGTCCAATAGAAATCGAAACCTAGACCCATAGGGGACCTTTTAAAAATACCCAGATAAGAAAGAACGGAAGTTTAAGAAGGAAAAAAATCATATCAGAACAATATAGTCAGAAGAACGTTAAATTTCGTCTCGAATCTTAACTTAGTTTTGCCAACATATAACTTGATTTGGTATTTTTTTTCTCTCGATATTTCATTCTCCGTATCTTTTTTTCCCTCCACTATTAAAGGAAATCTGATGAAAAATAAAGTTTTTCGATTTCTCAGTTCCCAATCAGTCCGCAGTGTGTGGTTTCTCTCGAAAAGCATTGCCTTTTTTTCTCAGCTTTTCAGCGTTTTATTTATTTTCCGGAATTTATTGTTATTCTTTTATATATATTCTCCTTTTTCCTGTTCGAAAGGGATCCCCGTCGGGGCAGACGTTCTCCTCCAGAGGACTGTCGAATGCGTAAAGAATTTATTTCTCTGGTTTGTGTGATTTTTTTTGCTGTTGTTATCGACTACACTATCGAATAATTCTTTTTGAAAATGTGCTCTCGAAGATAAATAATATAATTTTTCGTATTGTTTTGCGCAGCTGCTGGTAAAGGCTTTGTTTATAGTTTGAGAAACCGTATAAAAAGATTATTTCCTTGTGTGAAATTTTATGACATTAAAAACATTGTTAGATTTTCTTAATGATTTAATAACCTTTTCAGTTGAATTTTTCTGGTGCAATAATATTGCTACATGAATTTTCGATTAGTGCCTTTATCTTTCATAAAGCGTTGAAAGCTTTATTTTAATAAATATTTTTTAAATGTGCTTAAAACATTTTCTTTAAAATGAAAGATGCAAGAAGGATAACAAATAACAAAGGAAGAGCAATTTTTTTTCAGAATTTTATTCTTTTATTTCTTTATTTATATCGTGATTATCGTTTCAATTTTCATTTATATTTATTATTCGATTTTTTTCTAAACATAGTTTGCTTACTAGACATGCCGAAATTCATTTAAAAAGCATTTTTTTAATAACATTTTTATCTCTATTTACTTGATATTTGGAGCACATAAAACAGGTTTTCAAATAAAAATTCTGAATTTTTGACTAATTAAGTTTACAGAATAGAATTATATATGAAATGACGTATCAAAAAATGCTTTGGAATTTTTTTTTTTGGNTTTTTTTTTTGGGGGGGGGGGGTCATACGTGATTATCAGTCAAATATAAGTAGTAGAAGAAGTTTGTGCTTCATTTTTTCCCCCACTCGTTGTTGATTATTGGGTTATTGGCTTAAACTTTAACTTTAGATATTAAAAAAATACTTCTGTTTTAAATAACACGATCCTTCTAGGAATTAAAATCTCTAAAGTAGGAAATTGCATGATTCGAGAATAGCTCAACAGCTCAGTATTCCTTAAAATATATGTTTTTTTCAAAAACAAGCGGGTTCCTGTCTAGAGTTTCAATTTTTAGCAACCCTAAACTCTAAAAATAATTGAAGTCATATGATATAAATAAACAAATATTACATGTAGGAATCGAGGAGACAGTTTGTATACCAAAAAAGACGCAAAACTAGGCTGTAAATTTTTCCATCCATTTAAATAAGCCACAAACCGTTTCTCCATGAAACTCTGGCATAGAACATTCATAGGTTAATAACATCAAGGAATGCCACACACTCTATATATTTCCAATAGTTAAATTGACTAAACTCTATGGAAACTTTTAAAGTTTTGAAAGTTCACAGGATATTTAGGGGCTAACCAACCGTATTATTTTTTTAAAAAAAAGTTATTATCATGTAAGTATTTTCGTGTGCTACAGGAGTTGATGCAATAACATACCACAATATGTAACCACATCAATATGTTTTAATCGAAACCACCCATAACCAAGACTGCATCATCTCCAATGTAACGCTGCAATATTTTATTCATTATTTTTTTAAAATTTGTAAAATCCATTCCGTATTCTCCTCTGAGAGGACTGTATATGCTAAAATTTTTACTTGCAAGCATCGCGTTATCTTATTATTTTTGTTGGGAATATTTAATTATCTAAACAGAATATTAATCAGAATTTTAAGAAACACTTTAGATCCTCCTTTATATTTTGATTTCATCATAAAAGAATATATGAAATGTTATTTCATGAGAAAAAGAAGAAAACGTTTTCTTTTAAAGTAAAAAGTTTTTAACTAATAGATGGTGTAGTATTTAACCAGATTCGGAATAAATTTTTTTGCTTAAAAATCAAGTTAATTCTACTTTTCTGAAAGAAAGATCCACCTCATCAATCTGAACTCATTAACTAAATCCCCATCCAAAATTCTGTTTCAGTTCAAAATTTCCTGACAAATATTTCCCCTAACTAGCGTTTTCTTGCCGAAATGGAATATCTTTTTGACCCCAAAATCAACGCGAAACTGATTCATAAATTGGGTCTTCATTTTATGATTCCCCAGCGCAGGGAAAAACAATGTAGTTTCCCTATCAATAACCCAACACCCTACGGTGGCATCATTATCAATTCATTGAATTGTGAGGGTGGGAATCTGAATTTAAGAAGGAAGAGGGAAGACAATTTGGAGTTATGCTTGTGTCGTAATGCTGGTGAGGCCATAAAGAAACCTGTAGAGCCTGAGGGATGATAAGCGCGTGCCATTAAGGCGCGCCGGTGCTATTCTGGCGGCAAATTTATAGAGTGTAACGGCTTGCGATGGGATATCCTATGGTTCCCGCATGGATCCTGTTATGGCGTATTTTGCTATAGGGTTACCATTTTCGACAGAATGGAGGAAAACTGATTTCTTTGATGCCAACGATTGGCTTTATGCAGTTCATTTACAACAATTTGTAAAAGCATTCAAACCAGCATTGATTACCTACTTTTGAATCGAAGGATGGTATTTGTAAGGATGGTTGTGTTTAGAAATAAAGCAAGAGCACATTCTAATAAAATATAAAATCACTCATATCATGGTCATATTTTTTAGAGTAAAGCTCCAGCTTTTCTTCTTTTCTTGAGGAATTTATGTTTTCGGTGAAAAAAATCGCGAACTTAATTTTTAACTCGGCAATGTTCAAGAAGTATAATATTTGATTTCTAACTCATATATCTATAATTATTCGAAAGTATACTTCGCATATTTAAAAATGCTGCCGTTTCGACAATATGTACAATTTATGTTTAGATTATAATCGCAAATGTTTCGCTATTGACTAGTGAGTTTTTGATGAAACTCTAATCATTTACAGTAAAAAAAAAAAAAAAAAAAAAAAAAAAAAANCGTCTCCAAAAAGAAAAAAAAAAAAAAAAAAAAAAAAAAAAAACACTTTTTCTTAAACTGAATTTAAGCAACCTTGATCCGAAGTGATTTTCCGGCTTTTTTATTAAATTCCTGAACTTTTTGCGCTTAACTTAATTTATAATTATATTACATTGTGCACGTAATAATATTTGTGTTGAAGGCATCCTTTTTATAAGAAACCAGAAAAGGGTGCCGGGATAGCCTGGTTGTTGCAGCACTAGGCCCATTTCCAAGAGTTCGTGGGTTCGATATCAGGCCGGCCGAAGACTCCCCGTGTAGTAAATGGTGACTGATACACTTTAAATCTGTCTAGTCGCAAAGTCCTTCATAACAAATCAATACCTCTGGGGGTACTGATCCAGGAGTTTCCTTGTCTTCTGGATTAATTCAAAGTTACGAGGCTACGGTGTTCAAAATTAGTAGTCGTAATCTCGAAATTGGGTTGATTGTTCAACCACGGATAAAAACAACCAGAGTACCACTCATATATAAAAAATAAAAAAATGCAACAAACCTCATTGTTCAAGCCACACGTATCATTTAATTCATAAAGTTCTGAAGGAAAACAATAAAATGAGTTTTTTTTAAATGTTAATGGCCCCTTTTTCATAGAAAAAAGAATTTTCTTCCTGTCAACATGCGGGAAATTATATGTCCGAAATTTCCTTATTTATAAAATAACAATTTGACATTTTTGAATAATTTTTGTTTAATTTTAATCATTGAAATCAGTTTTATTGCACATAGACTAAAATTTAAATTTTAAAAATGCGAAGTAGTTTTAAAACTTTACTAAAGTTAAGTAGTTTTAAACTTAAATTTAACTTAAGTAGTTTTAAAAAACTTAAGATTCAAATATTAAAACTTGGTAACTAGATTTTATAGAGCACATTTCAATGGGTAAAAAAAATAGATTCAATAATATTAATTAGTTTTTGTAAAAATAAGGAAATTCTAGAGATATAATTCTCCGTATGTTGAAATGGAGGAAACAAAAGCATTGTTCTGTCTGAATGGGAACCTTAAGTTGAAACTTATCTCATAATTATTATTATTACTCAAATTTTTCAGATATTATGATTCAGCGTAAATCATTACTCAAATATTAGGGATGTTAGAAAAAAATACTGACGATGTAGCTCATTTGAAAACCATTCTATAAGCTATTTGGAACAATTTTTTGCACAATCATGACAGTATGTTAAATTAGTATTTTTCTCATCTTTCTATTAAACCTTTGACGCAGAAGGGACACCAGGGCCCCTTTAATATATATTGNTTATCAGGAAGTATATATATATATATATATAACTCTCACTTTTGACCATTCAGCAATTTTTAGTCTGTTTTTCGTAAAGATTGAGAATCTTTCGTCACGAAATCACGTGATTTGTGATAAAACGTGAATTCTTAAATATATGACGAGAATGCATTCTCGTCATATATTTAAGAATTCACGAACATGTTCGGAACCTCATCGAGTGCATTGTGGGAGATAGGTAACTAGAATGACGAAACTTGAATGAAGACTAAACGATCGGAAAAAAATATCGAAACAAGCTGACTGACATGTACTCCTATCAAGGATTCGAACCTGAAAGGTTTCAGGTTCGAATCTCACTTTGGGCATAAGTGTAATTTAGCTCTTTGTTCTATCTGTACTTCTTGTGTTGTTTAGGCGACATTCATCAATATGTATGGTTTTTAAGATTCAGCGCTTATTACCCTTATATATTAAGCCTTGCGTGCTTTTTTTCAAGCGAGTTCAAACGTCATTTGTAATAGCCAATATTTATTTTTTATAATTTACCTTACTTTATTTGTGAATTAGAATCAAGTTCTATAGATTTAACAGAAATTCATAAATACAATATTAAGAAGTTAAAAGAAATAAGAAGATTGCTAACTATTGTGTTTAAAAATAAATTTTCAGCTGATTCAATATTGTTTAATTTTAACTTTAAGAAACATCAAACGTTGGCTTAAAATCTAAATAAGTTTAAAATTTTCTGTTTCAAATATGTTTGCTGCAAATATTATCCCTTCAAAGATGATTCAAACTAAACACAAAACAAATGTTGATTTTTCTATTAATTTTACAAACATTTAAACATTTGCCTAGCATTAAAATACTTGCCGATGTGTTTAATTTTCTTTCATGTTATTTTTCGAAAATTAAGAATTGAGAAATAAAACTCAATTCATTTCGATGTGTAAAAGAAGTTGTTTTAGTGAATTAAATTGTTCTTTGTCATGAATTCTGGCATTTATGTATCACTTTATTGAAGTAATTGAATAATTTAACTTACTGTGAAGGAAAATTTCACGCTGCTACAAGTAATTAAGGCAAATTAAAGCGGCCCAGATGTAAGAATTTACTCCATTACTGACATTCAAAGTAATTGAATTAAAAGAGAAGCCCACATTTAGCGCCCTCTGGCAGCTGGTAGGAAAAGCTTTGCCGCTTTATTTTTCTTTTGTCTTTTATTACTTGATTTCGTTTTGCAGCTAATTGCAATTGCCCGCGAAGAAATTCACATTTTATTCGACAGAAATCAATGATTCGAATGCGAAAACTGCTGTACGTGACTGTTTTTTCGTTCTTCTTGTTCGAGAACATTTCATTTTGTGCTGAGGCAGACGAAAGACTTAAGTTTCGCTGAAACACGAGATATACGTCTTAGGACTACTGGTGGCAGCATCATGTAACTAACAGCCGTGTTGCCACTTCGAATCGGATAAATTTAATTGAAGTGAGGCATAGTAGCTAGCGAACATGGAAAAGGTGGATACTTTTGTTTTTTAATTTCTATGCGACGGCAATGTAATTTCCTAGCTATCGCAGCGAAATGACAATCTTCGTATTTTAGAATGCATGTGCGTATCTTAACTTATGAAAGCGTAATTTCATTACTTTCCTTATTTGTTTCCAGGGAAAAGGTAAATTAGTGTCATTATTTGATATAGTCAGAAAGACGGAAAAGTCGCAAAATTTGTTAGAAAACTAATTTTATATACTGCATGAGCTTATTTCGTTTAAAAGTACAGTTGCTATAAGTAGAAATTTGGCAAATGGATTTTAATAAAAATTTAAGAAGCTTTTAATTTTAGAAAAGATTAAAAAACTATGAAAGAAGAATTTACAGATTAACTAGCGACTAACAGATAGGAACAAATACTCAACTATCATATTTAACACTTAAATAGCAGATGCAACATATTTTAGCTTTTTTTAAAAAAAACGGTTCAAAGGTTTTGACAAGTTAAACTAATGAAGAAAGAATAAAACAGTTTCTTCACTAAAGATAGATTTTCTTAAGATAAATTTTGGTTCAGAAAATTGTCGAAGTTCTAAATTTATTCTTTTGAATCATTTAAAATTTTCTCCGTCAATTAGAGATAATTTTTTAGATAAGTTACAGGAACATCGCAGAGCTCATGATTGTTCAGATAGTATTAATTCACTTTGATCTAAATTAAAATATAAAGAATGATAAAAACTTTGTTATTGAACTAAAGATAGAAACCATCGTTAAAGTTTGCAATAGTAATTTGTGAATTTCAAAGTAGGCTTTTAGAGTTATTATGAAAGGCAATGTTTACAGGTTCTAAAAATGTGATTTTAGAAGGAAAAAAAATTAAATCATTTCGATTAAAAATATGAATTGTATGGGATATCGGGCAGTGGTAAAACAATGGTTAGACCATCGGACTTCTCAAAGCCTTTAACATCCACTAAGTACACGCACTGTACGTGCCTGTATACTCTCTGTGGAATCAAAAGTCTCGTGGTCGGTACTGGGGTCTGGATAAAATATACTTCCCTTTCTAAAATGTGAAAGTGGTCCAACGAATGAGTGATTCTGATAATTATTCTGGGGTTTTGAGCTAAGTTACACTTTCACCCTAACAATGCTCTCTTTTCAAACGAAAGACATGCCTACCTGACTCAATTTGCAAGGGTAATGTCTAGTGAGCTTGGCTTGTCCAAGTGTCATTAGGAACAGCAACATAGGGGACTTGATTAAAAAAAAGTAATAACGTAATAGCATTATAATTATAGATTTAGATACACTGTAAAAATAAAAACACGTGGTTTTTTATTTTAATGATTTCTAGAATCGCATCTATCAATGAATTCTTTAATCTTTAACTGACAAAACAGCCATTCGTGTGTTTGTGAGTGGAAGGTTTAAATCCTATCCATGTTTTATTTTAAATACTCGCTTCCTTTGAATTATAACTGCTTGATACAACTTCAACAGTACTTTTTATTTACTTCATTTTATAAATTAGAATTTTTTTTTATATTAAAGAATTTTAAATAAAAAATTTTTTTTTAAGAAACTAAAAGTAAAAATGAGTACACATATCTTTAATTTTTAGAATATTAGTTTCACCTTTTTATTTATTTTCATAATTTTTCCATCATTCATTCGGTAAGAATTATAAGGTTTAATTAGTCAAAAATTAATAACAGTCTGCTTTTATTTCAAAATACGATTATGTACTATTATCTAATCTAATAATAGGTATTGAGACGGAAATCTTAAGTTTTTTTCTTTTTTTAAAAAAAATCCATAAGGAACACATCATCATCATTATCAAACCTTCTTTGGGAAAATAATTTTTTAATGCTGAAAGTTTCCTCCCATACCTTTTTTTTTATTTGACCTCCCACGATCTTTTAATTGCAAACGATCAATTCGAGAAATCTCTCATTATTATGACTCCCCAAGAAAATCCCGGAAATACAAATTAAAAGAGTTTCGATGCACATAAGGAGATGGCTTACGTGCCTGCTTTCAGAGGAATAGAAGCAAGCCAAAGAAATAGAAGTGGAAGTTGAAGTCATTTATTTGCTCGGGAAGAAAGACTCACGAGAGACGTAGCGGACTAATGATCTTTTGAGGATTGTGAGCGGACCAGGTGAAGTTGACGCTGATTAATAGGTGGCGCTACTTACAGAGTTAGGTGCAAATCGTAAGAAAGAGGGATGAAGGCTGGTAAAATATATGTTTTTTTAATCGCTCGAATAGTAAAACTGATCTTTATTTCCTATTTCTTCTTTTCCGAATCATATTTTTGAGAAAGTGGCATTCGAAAAGAACTTTTTTCTTAAACTTCTTTTAGCGATAAAATCATGACGCAGACGAAATGGATGATTTATTTATATACAGATATTTCTCTGAACGGTAATGCTGTACAATTCTTTAAATGGTACTGCATTAAAAAGAAATGTTTTGTTACAATAAATATTTCCTTTTTATACTATCTTAAAAAGACTGTGAGCAACATTTCCAAGAGCCGGTTTATTTTGCAATGCCAAGTTCAAGATCAACTTAAGATAATTCAAAGTTGTGTAATATTGTTTCTTTTTTCTTTTTTACAAAATTATAATAGAAAGCGGTCAATAATAGTTTTCAAAGCATAAAACAGATTAATACCAAACTAATTTTATTTATATTATAGTCTACGAAAAAAATGCTTTTTTGCCTGTTTCTTTTACTTTTGAGTTTTTCGCAAAAAGCATAAGAAATCTGTAAAATAGCTTACAATTATTGTCATACAATACGTGCATAAAAAGTCATGAATTTAACATCTTTATTCTCCCTTTATTGGTCATTTATGCTTGGAAGAAGTTAGTGGGATTGACTATCAGGCTCTCGAAAAAACATAGTTTGAGTGACTCTCAGATTTCAGTCTACTTCAAGCACCAGTAACGTCAGAATGCCAGATTTAACGTAATTCTGATCTGAATCCACTTCTTGAAATATGATGAAATTTATTTTTGATCTAAATTGCAGGATCGAGTTCCGTTTTAAACTTTACCAAAATGGAGAAGAAACAAGAATATATTTAACGTGATACATAAACGAAGTTTTAAATTGCAAAAGGAGCGCTTTCCGAAACTGAAAAAACACGAAACTTTAAACAATGCTGACTGTTTGCCAAGCAAATGGTGTGGTTCGCTAAGCTTTTACTTCAAAGACAAACCGACAATGCCGACTACAACGTAGATGTTCTAGAAAGTTTTAATAGATGATTCATCCATGAGAGAAGACACAGTCGTTTCTTGACTTTCTCTTTAATACAATTTACCAATCACAGGTTCATGTGCTTATAGAATTAAGAATTTATTTAAGAATTGTGCTTATAGAATGTAATATAGAATTTCTCATGCGAGTCTTTCTATATTAACTGATAAGCTTAAAACATATGTTTCTTATCAAGTTTAAGATGTAGAAGTCGGTCTCTCACAAAGAGCCATAAAAAGTCAAGATGTACCAGATAAGGCCAGATAAAAGATTATTTTCTGAAGTTAAAGGGCAATAATTCGCAGATAAAGTACGCATTAAAATAGTCCCAGAAACTTCCCACCGTCAGAGTGGCGATATCCTTTTAGCGAATCAAAATCTCTAAATTTTATCAATTGAATGACGTTTCATTGAGATAAGAAGATCCTTGCAATTACCTCCCTTTTTAGAACCTCAATATAAAATATCGGGACAGCAAAAAATCCGCGTCTTTTTCATATTTTCCACGGCTAGATAAATCTAGGCCAAATCCAAACAATCCCTGAATGGGGAAGCCATCATTGTATATAGCCAACGAACACTGTCTTCAAAACTTAATAGAACGTAATAAAATGCCTTTCTAAATGTATTCGCCTAATTCTCTTCAACTATCTATCATAACATTACATATATATATATATATATATATATATATATATATGGATTTAAAAAGGTATTTGTACTGAAATGTTTTTTTCTTCTCATTACATCGTTAACACTATTACTACACGATTAATAGAGCAGAAAATATTCATAGACTTAAGATAAAAAAATTAAAGATTATAGTTAATTTTTTTAAAGTTTTTCATTTTACTAGGAAATTTTCGTTCTAAAATAAAAATATCCTCTAACCTGAGACGTTCATGCGGAGCTAAGTTCAATAAAGCAATTTAAAATTTTGAAAATTTTGCTCAGCAAACTAATGTTTTTAGATGCATCATTTTGAAAATTAAACAGATAAAAAAATTCATGCAAAATAATTTTTCAGAAACTTTACTCAAATAATTACTGTTTATGGATGATTTTTCAATAAGTTTGACATTCAAAAATATAAAGCGCACTTCTTTTTTAACCTTCCGTTAGTCGCGCGCACCTCACAGGTGCATCCCTACTGCATTTCCACCTCCTTTGCCGTCAATAGATTTTTCCGGGGGTCGAGCCTAATGTTATGTTCCTAACTTTGGATTACTCAAATGTCCGTGTAAAACCGACCTTAGAACGTGTCGATGGAGAGTTGGAACCGCTCAAATCACCCCTCTGGTGCAACGCGACCATTGACGCAAGTATTATGGATATAAAATTTTTATGAATTAAATATATATATTTTATCTCATTTTCTGTCCTACTCAACGTAGCAGGTATAAATGATCAAATTATATACACAGAAAATGGTTACGGAGTAAAAAACCGCAGAACCTTCTTGCGTCAATTGGTTGAACATCTTGTGATGGAAGAAGAGATCCGACGCGGGAGCAAGAAAAATTTATCTTCGGTACTTCGCTAAATAAATTTTTTGATATTTATCTCTGTAAAGAGTCTTAAATTGGTAACAATTAACTATTTAAACTAGACTAAATTTCATTTGGCTTTCAAAAAATCAGAAACACCTCATAGGTGCAACGCGATTAACCATGTCGGAAACAAGTGCGCGACTAACGGAAGGTTAAATTTGTGACATAATATTTACCAAGTCTGTTTTGACTACCATGAAAGACTATTAAAAACTCCTTTGAATTGAAACAATTTAAACACTTCATTTGAGGAAACAATTTATTTCATTATTTAAGATAAGGGCAATATTTATAATTTATTTTATATTTTAACGAGGGCACAGTTATGTCTGTGACAGAAGGATATAAGTTTTAAAAAATAGAATTCTGCATGAATTTGTTCGTAAAATAAACTCAATGTTCTGTTTAAATAAGCTTTTAAAAAAACCAATAAATATAAACCTTAACTAGTCTATAAAGTATGGAATTCTGATAGTACGGAAGAAAATAATCAAACTATTTATAATTGACATGGATAATTACTTATTTATAACTGATTTGGACATAAAGGTTTTCAATTTTTAATTGGAAACTTTATCATGATTTACCTGAATACGAAGAATAAACAGTTCGAAGGATAAGATATTTGTTGACATTTTATTCAATAATAATATTTATATTAAGAGTCAGTAAAGATAAAGTGACAAAGAGACAAAATATTTTGGGGAATTGTGAAAAATAAATAAGCTAATAAAGGGTATAGTATACATTTCTAATAACTTTAATATTTAGCAAAAAAATATATACAACATGTTATTTGCGTGACTTAATAGAATGGGGGGACAAATGTATACTTTCTGGAGAATGACAAATCTGATTAAAAAATTAAGAAGAGTAAATAACTAAATATTTAAGAGATAAATAATCAAATAAATAAGAGAGCAAAATGACTTAGATTGGATCAATAGAAAAAAAGTCAACACATTTAAAATCGCCAACAAGTTAAGTATTTAATACGTATTTGGAGAATTGTAAAAAATTAAAAAAGGCTATTGAAGAATAATTTATGCATTTCTAATAACTTTCGAAAACAAAATATGTATAATATGTAATTTGCATGACTTGATAGTTGAAAAAACTGAACAAAAAATAAATAATGGAAAGTAAAACAAATGTTTACTTTCCAAAGAATGATGCACTTTTTTAAACTAGCCAAGAAGTGTAAATAACTACGTAAATAATCAAATAAATAAGTGAGTAAAATAACCAAGAAGTTTTTGACTATTACAAAGTTGTGTCAATGGTAAAGAAAAAGAATCAGACACATCTGAAATTGCAAACAAGATTGCAGTTAAGTCCTTTAAAAAGTATTAGGAAATTTCGAAAAATTAAAAAATGACTTATGAACGATATATTATACACTTCTAATAACTTAAACATATAGAAACAATAGAAATGATATTCAATATTTAATTGACATAATAGCTAAATAAAATAAAAGCATATGAGACAATTGTATACTCTCTGGAAAATGATTCATCTACTTACGATAACTGAGAAGAGAAAATATCATCCAGAGGAGATAAATAATGAATTAAATAATAGAATAAAATAATTAAGTCTTTGACTATCACAAGGATTGATCAAATAATAAAAAACTCCAACACATTTGAAATCGCAAACAAGCCTGTAGTTAAGTATTCAAAAAATAAGTAAAGTACGTTTTCGCTAACGAAAAAGTTAGTCTCGCTAATACATAGAAGTAAAATTTACAATAACTATCAAATTGAAAAGATACAAGGTAAATAATAAACGTTAAGTAATACTCTTTAAAAAGCAATAAAATTTCATTTTGCTTATACGAAAAGTATAAAAATATTTTTCAAATATGTCATCCTCTTTCTTGTGTCCAAATTCGTTCAAAAACTCTGTTAGTGTTCCCTTCAGGTATTGTTAAAGCCAAAAATATTCATTTTTGAGCAAGTAATGTTCAAAAGTAAAAAAAAGGCAAAATGAATAAGATTTATCCATAAGAGATGCCAATATTGGCTGAACTTAAATCCAGTTTTTGATCCAATATTTCAACGTCTTCCCTCAGGTATCGATTCAGATTTTAATATCAAAGCTAAGAAAACATGTAACTGTATTTGCATTTGAGAAAAAGAAGAAATCTAAAGTTCTTACACAACATATAGAAAGAATGGAATTTTGAGAATAGTTTTTTGTTTCAAAATTTTGACAATATGTCACGGAACAAAATTTCTTTCTTTGATTTTTTTTGTAAAATATATATATATCTGTTCATTTTTTTTATTTGTCATTTCAGCAGCAAGTGGATGAGTAATACAAATGTTTTATTAGAAATTGAAAGATTTCTTTGAGCAAATATTTCTTCAGAAATGGATGAAAAGTTTCATCTGTATTATGTCGTCGGTAATATAGTTGTGATTTTCTAGTTTTGTGAAATGTGATTTAGAGCGTTTTACAAGATGGATACTTTTTATTTTATAATATACCCAACTATGATTTAGATCTGCATGTTTTATGGATCGGTGAACAAGGTTGTCGTGGCATTGAGACGTTTCTTCTTTAGCAAAAAAAATAGTTTTAGGCATTTATATTCTCTTGTGTTTAGTGGATGGAATATTAGTCAGTCTTCTTCAGGCTCATCCCCCAATATATTTAGGGTACTGAAAAACCTACATCGTTTGCATTCTCCTGGATCACTGTCTCACTTTATCATGGTACGAGATACTCAGCATAACTTCGACCTCCTAACAACAGGCTGACCTTTTATTCCGATAAGCCTCACACATCTTTCAAACCTCCTTTTCCAAAACAAAAAGAATCTACAAAATTTCAACAAAAAAAATCGCATTTCTTGCTTTTGACATTTTAGAAGAACATTAACTTAGTGCTGACGTAAAATATCCTGAGTGGTAGACGGATCATGGCTAATCGTGGGAGTTTTTTGTAGTTTTCTTCACCATGTAAACCAAATATGGGTTAGTTCCAGCCAAAAATTCCTTCATGAAGATTAGTTTGTCTCAATGCTTGATTCAAGAGTTTCCTTGTCTTCTGGAATGGGTTCAAAACTACAAGGTTGCGGAGTTGAACATTAATAGTCGTAAACTCAGAATTCAACGTCGTTTGTAATATGCAATTTATATAATGAGCACCTGTACTCATATCTAGGAGTTTCAGAAACAACTTTTAAAGTCTTCTTTCGGAATGATTTTCAAGTCGAACGTTACCTTCTTACATAAACAATTTTAAACATTTTAATGAAAATAGGGTATATTTTGTGCGTCGTATGAAGGAGACAAATCAATATGAATAAGGCACAAAAAGGGTATTGAAATAGACGTACTACAATTTCGTTTCAATAAACAAGAACTTTCTTTTTTATCCAAACACAAAATATTTTTGTTCATTTAGTAAGTGGTTTAGTATCAAAAACAATAGATCAGCAACATGTTTGCTCAAGAAAGATTTCAAATTCTGCAGCTCCACAACCTTCAAAACCAGAAATCATGTTTAAGGAACAATATTATTTCAAAGGCCAACCAGGTGGCCGAGTGGTTAGCGTGAATGACAGTTGGGGCCGATTGTCGCGGGTTCGAATCCTGCTCAGGGCATAGATGTTTCTATCCCTCTGTTTCTATATCCTTTCTCTTTTGTGTGTGAATGTGACCCACGCTAACGGGTTTGTGGTTGTGTGAAGTGGGCGACGCTGCTCCACCAACGTGGCTTCGCCACAGGTGCCCACTGGGTAACGAGAAGAGAGTAAGCAGTTCTGGCATTTTCTGAGGCCAATGGGTCTTCGTCCCAAGTGCCCACCATTAAAAAAAATATTATTTCAAAGACTTTCAGAAAATTAAAATGTCAGAACTAAAGAGCACTCCAAACAAGAGCTTTAAAAGTTGTTTTTGAAATTCTTACATCCAGGAACAAAAGAAGATTTGGGAAAGCGGTGATAACAACCGAAACTTATTAAACACGGGTAACATAATAAGTGAGTGGGTAGTTGATATAAATTTGTTTCATAGAAAGGATGGAAATTAGTCTACCGAGTCAAATAAAATTTTTTACCTGTAAATTAAGTGTGACGAAATATCATGTCTTACACAAACTACTACTGCAACAGTCATTGCGACATTTTGCATCATGGTTATATACTTCAAGTATGCAAGGGACCAGTGAACATCTGTTTCCACAGGAAACGCAGAAACTTCTACATAACTAAGCATGGATCAGAAACTGATCCAATGGAAGGTTCTCGAAACTTCTGAAAAACTTGAAATAATAAATGAAAGCTTAAATATGTACAGAAGTACATTCCCCAATCAACAGATTTAAATACTTCAAATATGCAAGGGACAAGATAACTGACGTTTTCACTGGGAATGGTGGTGGTGGCTAAATACGGCACAGAAAAGGTTCTAGAGACTTCTAAAAAACATTAAAGTGATAAAATAAAGCTTAAATAGTCATATATACATAGTTATATTCTCTTCCGTCCGGAGGGATTGAACTCGGAATTTCTGCCTTGCGCGGACTTGGACTCTAGCCATCGGGTTTGTACACACATAGTAGTATTAAGACAATCGAAACATGTTAAGTGACAATGTAGTTCACATAATATTTCAGGAGTTATGAGATACATTTTAGCAATTAATAACCGGACCTCGTATATCCGGTAGTAGAATTTTACGGAGTGAATTTTAAGCATCATCCTCATATATCCAAATTTGTCTGACACCTTAATGCAGTCAGAAATTCTTCTTGAAATAAAGTAATATGCATGCAGATAGCGAAATTTTCAAATATAAGGTGCTTAAAAATTACGCATAAAAAATTTGTCATGTTTAAATTCAGTTTACTTTTTCTAAAATGATAATGAAAAAATGTAAATAAATCTCAATAGAGTTAAGCCTTTAATTAAATAAACTGATAAAAAATTCTTTCATCTTTGTTCGTTGCGGTGTTCTCGCAATTCAGCGTTTTAATTTTTATTCGAAGCAAGTTTTGAGATGTTTTGAGCAGGAATCTCAGAAATTTCTTCCCCCTATTTGTTTGCTTGCTTTTTATAAATCAAAATAGAACTTAGAAGGAAATTAATTAATCTACTGCCCACTGCCATGCAGGATGAATTCTTCTTCCCCTCTTGTATATAAGCTAGGAAAAATCAAAAATGCTATTTCAATCTAAAAAGTGATCCGGATGGTGTAAGAAACATCGAAACATTGTTTGACATAAACAGAGAAGAGTTGAAAAACGATCATTGGTAAGACCACTATGTTTTCCATGATCATAAATTTAGAATTTATATTTTTATCTCGCCTTCCCCTCATTTGTTATTCGATCCATTTCAATATCTTAATATTTTTTTTCTACACTTCAAAAAAATAAGTATATTTGAGGTATGAATAATTTCATTCTATCTCAATTAAAAGTATCGCTGAGCTATATATAAGATATATTTTACAAGGCGTAAATGGTTTTGAAGTTGAAGTTTCTTAATGATGTTATTTTTGCGGCAAAACATAACATCATTTTCTACTTCAGGTGCTCTTTCTACATCTGTCATCCTCAGAGCAACTTCAAAAATATTCTATTTTTTAAGGGATGTAACAGTTACCGTATATCCTATTATAACAATTAAAAGTTTCAGATTTAATTAAAATTAAATTTTATTCCTATATAAGCTAACAAAACTTATCACTGCAAATATAAATAGAGGAAATAGGAAAAGAAATAAGGTGGAAAAAATCTAGTAATCATAAAACTTGCTTTGTCAGCAATTTGATGAAATAAATCCAGTTAACTTAGTTTAAGAAAACTTCTTCGAGTAAATAATTATCCGCGTCATCTTATATTCCGTCTAGAAAAAGGAGAAATTAATAACCATTATACTTCTAACTGAGATATACACAACCTGAACTTTTAAACTTAATTATATCCAACGACAAAGTAATAATTATATATGCGGATGTCAGACCGAAATCCATGGTCACGGTTACAGTCAAGAAATAAATGAGAGTTCGCAAAGAAAAGTCCCTGAGGAATGATGTTGCCAGAAACCGTAAACTTCATGTTTTTATTTTTCTGCTGGTCTCATGTTTTTTTTTTCCTCTATCGCATAGTCATTTATCAATGGAAGCACTATTTTTACAAATCCTCTAAGTGTGTTTCGATAACGTATAACAAATGTTTTCCAACAGCTTATAGTTTTATTTTTCTTCCCTGTAAGTGAAATTTATTAGATATATTTTGTTAAAATAGACATTTGTGAAGTTTTATCGAAATTGTTTCATAATGTGCTAAAAATTATCGTAGTGGTTTTGTTTTTAATATTGGAAAAAATTTGTTAAAATAGTCATGGTTTATCTGCACGATATATTCCGCATTAAGTATAAACATTGGCAAATATTTATCAAAATTTATTTTATGATTTATTGAATATTCTTTGTAGTGGGAAAATGAAAAGATTTACCTCACTGGTCTCCATCAACCCATTTTTTCATTTAAATCTGTCAAAAAATCACAATTACAAAATCTTAAAAAAAAAACCCAAAAATACTAATGGTTTACTGGCAACATAAGGTTCAATGAAAGTAAGTGAAAAAACAATAAATTATTTGAAAAATAAGCTAAAAAATATTTTTTTAAAGGTTCAAAGTTAAAAAACATTAAAAAGCAATTACGAAATCAAGCTATTCCATTGTAGTTCGTAATCATTACTTTGTTGTATTCCATGATTTGTTTGAATTCAAAAGATGTAAATTCTTTTGATAATTTCAGTTAACGCAGTCTTCTTGATTTGGGATCTATTAAAATCTTCAAAAATATCTTGTTAAATATATTTAATTCGAAGCTAATCCGTGATATTCATGCAAAGTAGGCAATTAAAAATTGGCGTGATCTTAAACCGCCAGAACACTGGAAATCGGACTCGGAAATCTAATTTAACAAAATGAATTTGACATACATTTAAAATGTCATCGTGGGGAATGAGTTGATTCAAATGAAAATCAAAGCAAATATTCATCGAGTAAACAGTTTTAATAAGTCAGGCATTTGTTCCTTTTTCTGATTTTTAATCTGAATTATTGTACGTAGAAAATGATTACAATTAAATATAATTCAATTGCTTCTTTGACCATTTGGGTAGCCCTCTCACCTGAGCAAATCGTATATGTTTAAGATAATTTTAAAATAACAAAATTGGAAATCATCGCATGATTTGAGAAACAGTTAATTGTCATCACGAAGAGAATAATCGCTTGCAGTAGTAGCTACTAATTCCATCAAAACAGAGCAGAATTCCATCGAAAGAAAAATATGACGTATAAATAAGAATTTTGTATGAAATAAATAATCCCAAGAAACTGAAGCAGAAAAATATTACTTGTTTAAAAACTTAATTCGCTTTAAAAACATATAAATCGAAAATAACAACAGCGGACATGTTTCAAGAGCCATTTTTGTTGGCAACTTTAAGTTTTATATTTCAAATCTTTTTTGTTTCTTCTCATTCACGTCTGGCAAGTTTTGAAAATGGCCTCTTATTTTTGAGCAAGTGTAACATGTCAACTGTTATTTCCGATTTAGATGTTTTTTAAGTGAATGAAGTTTTTAAGCAAGTAAAGAATTTTGTTTCAGAATTTATAAACAAAATGTATCGTTTAATGTTACTATGTATGCGCTTTCCTAAAACTAATAGATTATGATCTGAATAATATATTTGAAAATTTATAAAATTTTGAATGAACTATGAATTATTCCAAATGTACTATGCCAATGTAGAGACGCTTTATAAATACTGTTGGAAGAACTTAGTTCGAAAAGGCAACTTCTAGGTTCTGTTCCTTATCATCATTGCATATATCCATCTCAACAGGTGAACTTGGGCTACATATACCTCAGTTCGATGGTACAATCTTGAGTGTGTGTAACAAGTATTAATTGAAGCACCTGACATCTAACTTTATTCCATTTCTACTTATATCTATCCAAATCACTGGATGATGAATTTTGTGCACCCCATCTCTCGTTCTGTAATTTATGGCTAGATCAACTAACCAAAGTCACTAAAGTTTATCTGTGGTTCCGGTGTGATTTGACGAAATTCTAAACAGCAACCGTCAAGGCACAGAAATATACATGCAATATATACCTTACGTATTGATCTTGAGACCTCTCACTTATCTACTTTTTTTTCTTCCCAGTTCTCTGGACGGGGATAATTGTATACACGCCTTAACCCTTTGACGCAGATGCGATAAAGATGTCCCTTATTTATATATTTCTTTCTGAAGCTCTAATTACAAGCAAAAAAATACTTTAGTATTATTTAATTATAAAAAAAAGTCTAATAGATACTACAAAAAATCTATTATCAGAATTATATCTGTACTGAAATATAAAATCCAAAATCATAATCTAATTTTTTTTCATTCATATTCAAAACTTTATCCATAATTGATTAAGTAAATTAAAGAAATTTCAATTATGAATAACTGTTCCTCTTAGATCTAAATAAGTGCACATTTGAAAAATTATCGTTTGAAAGTGAGTTGTGTTTGGAAGATTTTACCTTTAACGAAAAAAAAAGACACAAGTTTTTCATGGGGTACTTCATAACTATTAAAATGCTAAACATAATATTTTTGCTTATTTAAATTAATACAAAATAGTCATAAAAGCTTGAAAAATGAAAAAATTCTGAATCAAAGAGTTAAAATGCGATAATGTTTCAAGGCTGGATGAGTATCGTTATCTGAGACACAGGACCATATATGGCAGTACTTTTACTTTCGTTACTTGTACCGCTGGTACAAGTAAAAAGTACGTACTTTTACTTTTTTTAGGGAAAACGTACAAGTATTTGTAACGGAAATGCCGAATGAAATCGTTACTTTTTTCTGAAACTCGGTAAGCTTTCTTAAAAAAAAATTAAATTAAAAAAAATGATTATGTTTTCCTAATTTATAAAATTAATGTGCAATATATATGCATTCACAGCTAACTTCGTGTTTAAGACTGTTCTGTTTCAACTTATACTGCACATTCAATTATTTTTTACTAGCTCAAAGATCACAAAGCTATCTGAAACCCCGTGTTTGCTTTGTTTATGTTTGTGCTTTTAAAACGCATTTCTATAGAGTCAAACAATTTTAAATCAATGGTAATTTAAATAAATAAAAATGATAAACTAAAAATTAAAATCACTAGATGAAATTTCGTTTTCATGCAAATCCATAAAAAGTTTGATATTAAAATTATATTTTATTTTAAAATTATATTATACGATTATATTATAAAATTATATTATAATATTCCGAATTTAAAAATAAATTAATGTTCATAACTTTCAAAATTAAAAATAATTAAATAATTAACAACAATTTTTCAAAAACATTAAAGAACATAAGAATATTATTCAATAAAATTTTAGGTTACTTTGAATTTTCGGTTTCCTAGAAATGTACTTTTAAATCGTTACTTTTTTTGTTCAGACTTGTACTTTTACTTGTACTTTTTACTCGTTACTTTTTAAAATAAGAACTTTTTACTTTTTACTCGTTGCTTTTTTTAAAAATACTTGTACTTTTACTCGTTACTTTTTAAAAGTAATGTTGCCATATATGCACAAGACACACTGCAGTGTGAACTGGAAAATTATGTCCTTCATCATCACTACACACTCTACCTCTAATGAATTACAATAAAAACCTATTATAAAGGAGGGAGTACATTAATTACCTACAGATAAAATAAAACCAATTTATAAAAAAACTGAATTCCATTGGCAATAATACTATTAACGTTTTGTCCTTTACAAGTAAAAGGCGATTTACGTAAGAACTTAAACTTATTTTATTGCCAAAGGTTTCCACCTGGAAATTTGTCAATTATTTTTCTTTTTCTTAAAGGTCTGATGCAACTTTACATCTTACGCATGTGAAGTCAAACAATTATGAATATGTGTGAAATCTAGCAACACAAATGTAATTAAAGAAGTACTCTTGAATGTGAAAAAGAGAAAACATTCGATGTTTTAAAAGCAACTGTCAGTTAGAATCAATTCCCAATTTTTGCCAGTAATAAATTATTTTCAAGTGTTTTTCACTCTTTGAAGAAATAAGTAAAAAGAAAAGTCAATGAAACAAAAAGTAATAAAATTTCATTACAAGAAGAAAGTTTTGGGATAGGTGATAGGGTTCTTTTTTTACTATTATTTTCCTTGAGAAAAAAAAAATAGTCAATTTCTTTTGCTCTATTTTTTCTTCTTTACGTCACTAGAAGAGTTTTCTTTACAAACACATTTTCTGCATTTTTCGTTCTTGTTTTTTTTTCTTTCTTTTTCCTCTACCTGAGTCTTATATCCTACTAAAGTTAATTATATTATTTTATATAGTAGAAATTGCAAGCCTATAACATAGCTAAAACTCTAAATTGATGTTTTTCTAACAGAATTTTAACTTAATTCATCGTAAAAACTTTGTATTATACAAATTTCAAGTGTCAGTAAGGCACTGGATTTGTTTTAATAATAATAATAATATTGTAAAATTACATTGAATGTAGTTTGCATGCATATTGTTTTGTGTGTATATTACATTGTATGTGTATTGTATTGTATGTATATTTAATGTATATTGTAGTGTATGTATATTGTATTGTATGATTATTGTATGTATTGTTGAAAATATGTATTCTATGAATTTATGAAAGAAAAAAAATATTTAAAGGAAATCGGAACACTTATTTGAAATTTCATTAAAACTATGATCAATTGCTTGAAATTTTTTTGATATCAGAAATTATTAATATATTAAAAATGTTTACAAAAGTTTTAGGACACATTTGAAAAAAAAGAAAACAACTTAAAATCCAAAAAAATCATGTTCTTAATTTTTAATCTAATTGACACTTTTATGCGTTAAAAGATAAAATTTTTAACTCATTTTGTACAGAAATAGCCATATTTTAATTTGTCTTCTTCATTTTAACCATATTTTTAATTTTTTTAAAATTAATTTAATAATATTTCAGTACGTTCCCCTTGAATGTTTTCTCAAAAATTTATGTATACGAATCTTAAAATTTTTTTTCTCCATTTTCTCGAAAACATAAGGAAATAAATTATTTAAAAATTGTGAACTCTTAATTCCGTGTAAGTTTTTGCTACACCTTTGTAGATTTTGTTAAGTCTCGAGTATGACTAAGTCTTATAGGGGGAAATAGAAAAAAATGCAATGTAAAACAAAAAAGTACTGGATAAAATTCTCGAAAAAGTACTTAAAATTGCAATAACTTTTGAACAAACTTGAATTTCGTAAAAAGAAAAACACTATGTTAAGTACAAAAACAAATGTGGGTTTTTCAACATGCGTAATACGTATGCGTAAGAACTGCGTAAATACGTTCCTAGGGACAGCAGAGCAACTCAGTCAACAACTCAGAGAAGAAGTTTAACATTTTATAATTTTAGAATAAATTATAGAATGTTATATATTTTTTTATTCTATCGTAATCCCTATAGCAGAGCAAAAAAAAAAAAAAAAAAAAAAAAAAAAAANAAAAAAAAAAAAAAAAAAAAAAAAAAAAAAAAAAAAAAAAAAAACCTGATTCCCTTGAATAATTTATGATCGAATGATCGGATTTTTCGATCTAGGACTCAATCTTTTAAGTTCAAGAGGATGACCTCACATATGCTAATTAATTAGCTCACACGACATTTTAAATTAGGAAATCAAAAGCAAAATCCTACTTTCTCAGAAAAAAATGCATTTTTATTTCAGCGGAGTTGGATTTCTTTCCAAAATAATGGTGGTAGCCGTAATCTGAGTCCAATAGCATGAATATATGAAATATGAGTCGAATGAATAGTATGAAATATGAGTCCAATAGTTTGGTCTAGAGTGCAGTCCAATGTTTGAACCCTTTAGTATTCATTTTACTTTTTGCGTAATTCTTCACTATATCTCAAAAACTATTAAACTGAATTGAAAATTTTTCACACTATTAGAAAATTTGTTTATCCAAAGACATTTCCATGCAAAAAATAACTTCCAGCAAGCATTTTTTATATTTTATTATTTTGCTTAATAATAGTGGAAAACTTTGAACTATAAAGCATACAATTGTATACACAATTTTAAAAAATGCACTGTTAGAGTTTTCATTCCAAAACTGTGGTAGAATAACCGACAGCAGTCTGTCCATCCAATTAACCGTAAAGTTTACAGCAAAGAACATTTATTTATCGTTACGGTTTTGAAACAGTTTAAAACTAGTAGGGTTAAAAAAAACATGAATGTAAAACTATACAGTTTTTAAACCATCTACAACAAGCTTAGTTTCAAAACCAGAAAGCAGAAATTTAATTGGAGATAGTATAGTAGCTTTATAGTGCTGCTATCTATGCATAAATGAGAGTAGCGTACTCTAGTAGACCTGAGTCACAAATTGGGGAGTGCAGGACACTAGAAACTCTTCATTGTTGAAAGGAAAGGAGGAATATAGAAGTATCGACACAGGGACTCGAACCCCTGTTCCGTTGGTCATGAGACTGACAGAATAGCCATCTCGGCTATAATACCAACCCAACTGCAAGGAACTAAGTAGCTTAATTAGTTGGGGAGATAAAATTCTAGTTGTCTAACATTATTTGGTGAAATCAGTTAATAAACGATTATTCTCACGGTTAAAAGTTTGAATACCATCTTGTTTATGTTAATTTGACTGTTTTGCTTGAATATGGTAAAATAACAATTAAATAAATTGTTATTTAAACATTTTAACCGAGAAATTTTAAACAGTGTATAATTGTACCTGGCTAAGTACAAAATTCGAATAGTTCCAGAGAAATCGAATTTTTTTTAAATAAATTTTTTAAAGAAATGACTGGAAATTTTAAAAAATACTTTCTTTTTTTCTCTATTTTTTAATTATTTCTTTTTTTACGCCATTGGAAGTTTTTAACAAACTGCAGATTTAGTCTTCTACATTTTTACCCGCTGTTGCTTTGATGTTATTCTAATATCTTATTAAATTTAATAATAATATGATAAGATTAAATATATAATTTTTTTCTCGCAAATTATATTTAAAGTTGTCTCAATTTTTTTAAATGAAAGATTAAAGTTTAAATAATTAAGAAAATGCTTGAAGCATTTTCACATGACACTGCATATTTAGTTTTCTACATTTTCAATCGCTTCTGTTTCAATCATATCCAAAAATTTCATTAAAATTAATATTATTATGACAGGATTATCCATTTTTCCTTATGATTCTCGTAAATTATCTTTAAAGCTGTCCCAATTTTACAACAGATAGATTAACTTTAAATAGTAAACGAAATGCCTAAAACATGTTTACATGAAACTAATAAATGCTTAAATGCGAAAAAAGTCATTTAATATTTTCAATTCAGCTATCATTTACTATCAATTTTCAATTTTTTCCAGGGATGGATTATTTTCAAATGTTTTCCGCTTTTCGGAAAAAGAAGCAAGCCCAATAAAACAAAAAGTAATAAAATTTCATTACAAGAAGAAAGTTTTGGGATGAGTGATCGGGTTTTTCTTTTACTCCTATTTTCTTAGAGATAAAAAAAAAATAGTCGATTTTTGTTGGAATCTTTTTTTTTTCCTTCTCATCGTCGCTAAAAGAGAGATTTATCTATACAAACACATTATCTGCCTTTTCCGTTGTTGTTTTTCAAACTAATTCAGATACCTCATTGAAGTTTTGTAACATGGAAGATATTTTGTAATATGAAAGAAATTGCTAACATAAAATCAAGCAACTATTTATTATAGAAGAATAAAGAATTGAGTTTCGTTTCAGATGCGATATTATGTTAAAAAATTAACAGTGCAAATTATTCGTTAAGATCATGTACTATTATTTAAAAGCCCTAAGGAAGAATTTTGATTTTGGTTAAGAATTTCATGTGAATCAAAGCAATAATAGAAGAAATAAATTTAAAAAATAAAAGAATACATACTCGAAGAATAAAAATTTGGTAAAATTTTTGCACTATCAGGTATATTACATTTGTAGTTGGTGATATTTCTGGTAAAAAAAAACACAATAATTTTTTCCTATTGTACCGATTTGCTGGAAATTCTACTTTTTAAAATTATAGTTCTTATTACCACACTTAAAGTAAAAAATACTAAACTAAAAAGGAAATTTAGCAACAAAAAAAAAATAGTTTTTAAGTCATACTCTATGGTATGCTCATAAAATTACAAAATTTTATCACATTTTCAGAGTTTTATCACATAGTGTAAAACCATATTTATTCTTAATTTTACCGAAATAATTACCAAAATGCTTCGGTAAAAATTATTGAGCTTTCTGGTGCTCCCATAGAGCCATAACTTGGTAAATTTTACCACTTCTTGGTAGTTTTAAGAAAAAAACTACAGAACAAGAAATTTATGGCATATAAAATAACAATTAAGTGCAAAACCTTGTTTACTTGGTTATGTTGAAGATAGTTCACATAAAAAAAACTTCTTACGAGTGGGATTTTTACAATAGTATCCTATATTCTCCAAATTATATCAAATTAGATTCATAATTTTAAACCACATTAATTTAAAACTGCGAACTTGTGAAATTTAAATGAAAAAAAAAGTTTTAACTGCATTAAAATTTTAATAAATACAAATTTTGATATATTTAAAAAATAAGCAAGTTTTGATTAAAAATATAATAAATTAGTTTAGCAAATCACTTAATTACTGAACATCAATTAAGTGATAGAAAAAATCTATTTTACATTCGCTTTTTATGCTCAAAAATTAAATAAAAGACGTCAGTACTTTTAAGACAATTATATATTTGTGGGCCTTTTATAATAGGTTTATTTGCTTCATATACGGTACCAACTAAATTATATCACTTTATACAGAACTCATAAGAAATGGCACTCTTGTCAATATTTTATAAGGTTTATTTGTAAAATAAATATTATAAAATAAACAAAATATACTTTTAAGCAGTACAAATTAAAAAGAAAAATGCATTTTATACTAAGTTCATACGCTCTATGATAAAGTGACTTTTGACTTTTTTTCGATATTTGAAGCTAAAAATAAAATATGATTGGATTAAATTATGATACACCAGTATTATTACTTCTTACAGTTTCGAAACAACTACGAGTTCGATACAGAAAACTTACGTGAAAAAAGTCGCAAAAAGTGTAGAACTTTTAATAAGCGCTTTTAAAATAATGATCCAATTTTGAGTTTTTGAACTTCAAATTTAATCTTTGTTACTTCTTCAACTGAATCTACTCTAGCGTTAATTGAATTCGCGAAAGAGTTACTTGCAAAGTTTCAGCCAGTGAAGTAATCTCAATTTTGGGTCCTTCTTTCATTCTCTCACCTGAAGAAGAAAACAACAAAGTAGCAATTTTGTTTCATAACTACATGGCTACACATTTTTTTTTTGCCAACTCTATTTTTGAGAAATAAGAAGCCAAAAGAAGAAAAATAAAATCTTAAGATTTGGAAATTGCGATAAAAGAGCCTGAAAAGAAATCTTGCTCACTTTTTTTTTCGAAGAATACGAAGCCTAAAACGACTAAAGTAAAAGATTTGCTCTTTTCGTCTGCCAAGATAAGAACTGGCGAGTTTTTACCTTTCACAAAAACAACTATTTCGTGGCATAGGTAGATGGAAAAAAAAGAACTTCTCCAGAAAATTGTGGACATTGTATTGAAAAAAATTCACAAGGGGAAGTAAGAAAAGCTAAAATATAAAAAAAAATCCGTAAAAGAGACCTGAACTTTCTAGCCTCGGGTTAAAGTTGATAAGGAGGATAGCTGAAGTTTCTCTAAAGATGGCACGTCGGGTGGGGGGTAAGAAGACAGCAGAGAGGGAGGAGGTAAACTTGAAAGTTCGTTTAAAACCCCAAGCAGTTAGAAAAAGCTGAGTCTTCCGGATTAAGTTACTCACTTCTCTCGATATAGAGCAGCAGTTTTTAAGAAGACTGAAGTAGAGAAGAAAGAAATGAAAAAGCTTTTGGAAATCTTAGCGCGGTCATTTAAGATTTTAAGTCCATAGAATTATACTTCATAAACACAGGTATCGAAGTCTTAAAATATTTTTGAGAAAATAGTGTTTAAAAAAAATATAGATACTTGAAATGGTTGAAAAATTTTACATACGCCATCTGTTATAAATTTTATTTTAAAATAAATTAATTTAAGAATGACCTAAAATAATAAATAATATCTCTAAGAATATTTGACAATGAAAGAATATAAGCAGTATAAGGAAAAAGGATTAAATTTAGATTTTGTAAATTGCATTTTCAAATTACGAATCAATGTTACAGTTGGAATATACTTGTAAAATAAGGAGCATAGAGAAACTTAACTGTTTAAACTACTCTCTTCTGTTGCATTTATGTTCATACATTTCTACTTTTTGCAATTAATGTTTCTTTTTATCATTCAAATTCATTTATGTAACCAGTACTACTGTTTATAAGAATAAAAATAAACATTGTAATTTTCAGTAGGCACCCAAATAAAATATTTAATAATGTAATAAAATGTTTTTTTTTATTACTTTATAACACTGTATTGTTTTTGTTATATTACAGGTGCTTATTATTTTCGAATATAATCTTTGCTTTCACATAATTTTTATTTGCGATGCATTTTTGTTTTTACTTTAGTTACAAAAACTTTATATTTATAACTTTTTATTCAAGTGTTAGATTTTTAAAACTTACGTGATTCGTGCTTAATGATTATGTTATTTTGTGTCCAGTCCTTTTGTTTAGTTTCAGAATTTCTTAAGAGGAAAATAAAATTTGTTTATTGAGTGAAAAGACGCTCTTATGCTTGCTTCCTAATAGCTTATTTTGTTAAAAACGTCCGATTAAAGAAAAATCTTTCAAGTAAAAATACATAATTATAATGTCGCTTGTTGCTGCGGTAGCTAACGTATTTTAAATTTTTATATTTTATAATTAATTTTCAAATAAATTTCTAGCACTTTCATTTAGAAATTACGTTACAGAACAATTTATTTTAATAGTATTTAATAGAAGTTTATTAAGTATTTCTGGTTAATAATAAAATTTGATAGTACCAAAGTTTTAATTCCATTACTATGTAGATAAAATATAAGTTTTCCTATTTTGGATTTGATTGGAGTTATTACATTAACTATTACACTTCACTTACACGCATTCGTTTCTTTTTTTTTGCATATTTATTCACAAATATACGCTTTAAATAAATTAAACTTGCAAAAGACTTCCATAAGTTTTCAAACTATTCATCATAAGGTAATAAAACATTTATTTTCTTAAACGCAGTTTATCAAGGCGTCAGACAAGAAAATCTTAGGTATTTATTATACTTTCGATTTGACATTTTTTTAAAAAAAGTATTATTTATTCTTAACACTTTAATTTAAAAAAAAATATTTAATTGTGCAGATAAGATAAAAAGCCATCAGAAAATTGCAATTTGATCTAAAGCTTTAATAATGATTATACATATTAGAGCTTACATGTAATACAGGATAAGCAGAGAATTTTAGCATATTCCATTAAAAAAAACTTTTATGTATCAAAGCAGGACTGTCGAGGTGGTGTACATTCCTAGGGTACAAACCAGATTTACTGCAGTACCACAAACTAGTTTACCACAAACTAGGGTTACTGCAGAGAAAATACTGAATAATTATCGAACAAAAAAAGTTTTTTTTGTTTTTATTAGGCAACATTTTGAAAGTGAACAAAATAAATATGGCCACATTCATAATAACAGAATAAAAAAAAAATCAGCATCTCTTAACTTTCTTAATGGAAGTACTGAGGGGAAATCGGATATCTGAAAAACGCCCATTCCTAATATCAAAAAAAAATTTAAATTTCTAGTAAATGAATAGTTGCTAACGGGTACTTAGAAGAATCGCTCTCATAAATAAAACTCTCATAAATAATACATTTGAAGATCCAGCAATCCTTGAGCAGCGTTTCGTAAATTTTGAGAATCATTTCGTCACGAAATCACGTGATTTAAGAAGCGCGAACTCTCAAATGTATGACGAAAATGTTTCCTCAATTCGAAACGTCTTTGTAATGCATTGTGGAAGATTGTTAACTAGAAAGACGAAACAAGAATAAGGACAAACAATCGAAAATAAACTGACGAATTACGCTAGTCGGTTGTATGGTGGTCACGATTTTGACCTTGAACCAGGAAGATTCGGAATTCGAATCCCTTTTCGGCATGGGTGCAATTGATCTATTTGTCCTTGTTGGGTGTCGTGCCATCTACATGGTTCCCACGTGAAAGTGATTATTAAAAAGTTGCATTAGGCACAACGATTTGCTTTCTTCTTTTTTGAAAAAAAAAAAAAAAAAGAATAACGAAATATTTCATTAATTTGGACAAAATTCGCTTTCTTGAAGAAGTGATGATTGTTTTATCACTTTAGCAAAATTTTTGCTTGAAGTATAGACATAAAACACTTTCGTCAAAAACGAAGAAAGCGTCGTGATAATCGAGTATCCAATTTTGCAATGATGGGTAAAAATCCAAAATCTTCAAGCTATGACAAAACCAAAGCCAAAACCACGTTAATAATAATAAATTTCAATCAATCTGGCTACAACTTAATCACCCAAAAGATCATTAGAAATTAATATAAGCCTGCAACCGTGGTTAGAGAAATGAAGTGGCCTAAAGAACTATAAAATTAAAAATAGATTTTGATATTTGAATAGTCGAGACACATTGAATTAATGAATATTACACTTGTATTGAGTTAAAAAAGTTAGTCGCTATATTGTTAAAAAAAGAATAAAAGTATTTATGTTTACTTTTTATAAATTAAAATAAAAATAATAAATGATTGGTTTTATTTAATTATAACAGGTTAAGCATGATTAAAAAAATAATTTAGGAAATTAAAGATATTTTAAAAGACAGGAAATATGTAATGCCTATAATGGCAACACAATATAATATTTTATTAGACAAGTATCAAAAATGTTCAAGCCCGCGCAATTTCTATAAAATATAATTAAAGCGGTGTTTCAATATCATCTTAACAACACGCTTTTCCTTAATCTCCCATGAAAATAATAGTTACCGAAATAAGAGTACACCTTCCTCTAATCCAAAGCAAAGTATAATATTGAAAGTATCTTATCAACTATGCAAATTAATAATTGTTACTAGGCAACAGTAAATTGTTATTACAAACTTTAAACAATCCTTCGCAGCAAGTAAGCTCACAGGAATTCACAACTTTAACATCGAACACAACTCTGCGGCTGGCTCAAAATTAATCACAAGCGATTGCGCCAAAAAACATCCATCCTCCATGACCATGCACCCTTTTACGATCTGTTCCAAGTACAAAATTCAATCATGTTTCACTTACTCTTTAAAATTTCATAAATATTTATCGTTATTTGGAAGGTTGAGGAATTTCGAAGCTGACGGACCGTCGGAGTAATTGGCAAGGAAAAGTTTCAGCAGTGATCTTTTCTCAGTTTCAGTGGGTGAATCCATCATTTTCTCGTTGACAATCTTGAGCTTCCGCTCGATTGAGCTAAGAGACTTCGCATCGTTTCCATTCGAACGAAACGGCGTCGCATCTTCCAAGAATGATAGATGCTCGTTGAAGGAAGCCAAGAGAAGGGAAAATGAGCGCCTCATATTTTTGAATTGTCTCCAATATGCCTTTACAGACACTTTCTAGCTGCCAGATTTTGATATCTTGGCATTTCTATACATCGTTTTGTATAGTTTAATGTCAAATGTACAAATTAGAATTTGAATAGATGTTTGATTTATTATTCTGCTTCGGAGAGTTGTGTTTATTTTAAAATAAGTGTCGAAATCAATCTATAAAATTGAAGTGTTGTATTTCCAGATTTTTCTTTAATGCAAATTATACAGTTGTGAATATATTAGGAAAGTATGCACTTCCCAAAGTGATAGCATTCTATAAAGTCTTAAGTTAAAAGCGTATTCCTTCGTCAAGGCAATAGAAATACTGTATGCATTGGCATATTATAAATTATAAGCTGTAACATACTTTTATAAATTGTGGCATTTAAATACAGGAAAAATTTCCTTTTACAATTTTAATAAAAGCCCTATTTCAAGGACAAATTTCTTTCATGAATAACTTTCAAATACCGCTTCGAAAATTAATCATGATGTCTTAACTCCGAATTAGTTGCAATAAATGATATTTGATGCTCGATTTTCAAAATTGTTACTCAGTGCTTATACATCTAGAAAATATTTCGGTGAAATTTCCATACTGTATGGTAATGATATTTCAGGTAAAAAACAACAACATAGTTTTGATAATAAAAACCAAAATATAAATCACTCATTTGGAAATTTTTCATTCATATGGTAACGGTTTACCGGGAACTCTAATTTTCAAAATTTTAGCCTTTAATACCACAAATTTTGTAGAAAAGAATACGAATGTGAAGAGTAACTTTTACCAAATAAGTGGTTTTTATAATGGTCTGAAATAGGTAATTTGAATATGAATAAGATACTGATTAGGGTGTATATAACCGTTTTACGTTTGACTTTTTGGATTCCACTTTAGATTTATTTAATTTAATGCATAAATTTTTTACACGAAATTGGATTTAATACACCGAAATAACGGAAAGTTCATTTGCGAGAAAAGTTTACTACGAAAAGTTTATTGCCTCCGAAAATTATGAGTTTAAATTAGAAAAACTTAGATTGAAATAGAAAATTTATTTTTGTAATAATATAATAAATTAAAAATAGATTTCGCTGAATCACCACACACTGACTCATGACGTGTTTCGGATGTTCTGCTTTTCACTTAAGCATTTATATATGTTGCAATCGACTGTAGAGTCCATTAAAAAACGAAAATGGCATGAAACAAAGCAGTTGAATAAATAAACTAAATTACTTTAGAACTAATATTTGTATATCCTTTTATTGCAAGCATACTTTAAGCTACTTCGGTCTGTTTGTTACATTTTATTTCAACCGATATAAAATAGAAAACTGGTTAAACCAGTGCGGCTCAATAGAGGTTCCTATTGCATAAATATTGCATACATAAATTACCACTATTTCATGGAAGTAAAAGAAAGTTTCCCTTTATATGATCCTTAAAAGATGATAATAAATTATCATTATTTATATTTTATGCACACATTGAATTGGTATTGAAACTCTTAAGTACTTCCTTTAATCTAGAATAATGAATAGCTATTTACAAGAATATATTTTAAAAATATTGACAAGTGTATAAAAGAGAGACGGATAAATGAATGGAAGATAAGAGAACTCTTTTACTTAGGGTTAGAAGCTCATTAAGTATTGCGTCATTAAAGAGTTCCAAGTTTCGCTCTAAGGCGAACGAACATCTGTACTCTCCTAGAATTTCAGGCTAATGCTCTATTGAAAGATTTGAATAGAAGAGAATACATTCTACTATCGAGCTTAGATTATGTTTCTCTCTAGGGCTATTTTTCCCTAATGCGTATGTTCTCTTCTAATGTACAGGTTTTCCCCACATGCATGGGGGGAGGGGAACTTTGTATTCAAATTTTTGTGAAAAGTTCGTTAAGAATTGTTTTGAAGTTTGATGTAAATTGCAAACATTTGTTTTGAATAATTATATGATATGCCTTTTAAAAAAATATGATATGCCTTATCTTGTTATTAATAAATATTGAAATGCAGGGAAATATATTTTATATACAACAAAATTAGGGAAAACGTCTTTTACAAATATAATTAAAAACGTTTTCTCTTTTTATGCTTTTAAATTTTTTTCCTCGGAAAGCTACGTGAAAAAGTCATAAAAAATTTTGCAGAAAACAACATACACTGTAAACAGTTACGGATTAAATTACGGTTTAAAATACCGGTACTGTCGTTGCATCATCCAAAAAATCCATTATACCATAAAATCCATTTTATTGTACCTTAATATACAATTATACTTATATATTATAATAATAATAAATATTATACCGTACTTTCACAGTAATACTTATTAAGTTGGAATAATTCAGTGATTTTCAAATAATTATTACTTTTTATTTTATTTTATTTCACGTCAGCACTGTGGTCAGTGCATGCTGGATGCGGAATTCGTATCGTCAAGCCATCATTGGGATCGAACCCGGTTCACCTTATTGAAAGACGAACGCTCTATTCCCTCAGCCATTGCGGCTCTTATTCCGTAACATGTTCGGAAAATGGATTTTACGGCAAAAAGTACCGGCACCCTGAGTGCTGGTGATTTTCCCCGGAATTTGATCAGGAATGTTATACAGTGTATGAACTTATAAATATTTTATGAACTGTAATAAGTATTTATGAACTTTATATTCGTTGATTCCCTAGCTTCATATTGGACTTATATTTTTGGAACTATTAACCATTTTTGAACCAATTATATGTTACAATATACAAAAATTTTTGAACTTTATGCGCAAATTTACAGACAATGCAAATTATTTAAAAAGAAAAAAAAAGAAAAAACTAAATTTGACTGTCAATTGTATTTATATAACATTAATAAGGCATTTAGGAATTAGTCAAAAAGTAAAATACTAGAAAGCTAAACTGCTTATTAAAATAGTTAAGGTTTGAAGTTTAAAAACTTGACACAAAACCGCACTACTGTTGCGTGATAAGGTTATTTCTCTTTCAATTAAGACCATACAAAAAGTCGAAAGTAAAATTTTTTCTTGCGTTTTTTTTTCTTAATTATTTTCAGTGTATTTTTAAAATTAGGAGCAAAAGTACCTATTTAATGCTTGTGTTAAATTTACGAATGCGTAGCACACATTCATTATAATTACAGCGTCATTTTTTGGCGTTCGCAAATTGAAATTTAATGGTTTCTTGTAATTATTTTTTTCGATTATTTTCTGAGATGCTTCTTGCATTCGTGTTACTAATTTAGAAATTTGTATTATTTTTTATGTATTTCTTCAAAAAAGCACGCAAATTGTTAAGGAATCTTTTATTTACAAGTATTCTTCAAATTGCCATAATTAGTGTAATCAAATCATTCAGTTTTTTTAATTTTTTAAATTTGATTAAAATATGAATAAACTTTTTCATTCTGTCATTTATTTACTTTGATTGGATTTGGAAAAGTACTGATTAGTTTAAGTGTAATATTTACTAAGATGGAATGTAGAAAAGAGAATTTCAAAACTTATTAATGTTTTAAATAAGTCATTTTCTTTTTCGCTTTATGAGATCAATTTTATATTTTCGTTGTTGTTATTATGTATTCAGTTGCTTAATAAAGAGTAAATATTTTAAAAAAATAAAGAAGGAAATTTTCAGTGCCTATTTGGACCATTTATTGAATTTTAAAAAGATTAACAAAATTTTACGAAACTAAATTAATGATTATCTGTTTTTGAGGCTTATTGTATAATTGACCATGATATACTTTAATAACTTTCATGACTTTTTCAAATAGATAATAAGCCCATATTTTTACAATGATTATGATGCATTTTAAAAGTTAAAATTTTTTTTTTGGGGGGGGGGTATACAATGCATGTTTTTATACTAATGACTTATTATTTCTTCGAGTTTTAAAACGTTATATGTTAAGATGCGGGTCAAATTGTTTAGTAAATATTTTTTAAAATTTACTGGATATTTTCATGCAATTATGAAAAAAGCAGATGAATTAGAAAATACCGAACAAAACAGCAAACAGCAGCTTTGCGTATTTTTAATCACATATAATCTTCAAAACATTTCGATGAATATTTTTTATATCATACTGTAGCATTTTTAATGAGCATGAGTGATTAAAAAAATCATCAAAACATTTTTATTTACTTCCTGAAATGCAGATTACTTAATTTTCATCAACAATTTAAATATTTTTATTGCGTTTCTGAAAGGGATCATAAATTTCACAAATACATTACTAGAAAGCTGAAATCTTTTTATTACACTCAAAACTTATCCACAAGCGATCAAACGCTTAACAAAAATATACACCAAAATTCTTGCTACTATTAAATATAGAAGTATATCTGATGATTTACTTAGTAAACCATTTGCTTCATATATCAATCTTAATACGAGGAAAGGCTTCCAATAACATTGCGCCTTGTTTCATGATCACAAGATTATACTTCTTCAAAAGGTTTGAAGTTCTCAATCTTTAATATGACTTTCTTTTTGTGTAATTCTTTTCAAATCTATTTTAGCAGTCCCACAGATCGTAAAAACATGGTTCCCACTAGAACAGTAAAGTCAAACATCACTGGCTGCTGTTATTAAGCTGGTGGTTAACCACTTTGATCAGCCTACGTAGGGACCAAGGGGGAATGGAATCAGCCCTCGTTAAACTGTTCTACCCCTAAAGTGCTCGACTTCGCGCTCCGGTCGTCAGGCTACCTATGCAGAGGAGGCAACCCCTCTGCAGATAATCAAAATTGCAATGGCAAGTCTTTGGATCATCCTCAGGGATGATCCGTCGCCAATAGCCCATTGTGCAGCTGTAGTGTGACGTAAATTAAAAAAACCTACCTACCTGCCATTTTAGCAAGATACAAAATTTTTACATTTGCTAAATTAACATAATAAAAAAATTGTCAAGAAGTTGTATTTTTGAAATAGTACGTAAAATCTTTTTCAAAAGCATATGGAACTTATGATACTGTGTTCAACATACAAAACCTCTTTGAAACGTAAATGCCAAGTAAGTTTTGCTATCAGAGACACGGTAGAAATTATACCAATTACGTGGAAAGCATTATTAATTAGTAATATTTATACTACGATACTTTAAAAGAATACAAAAACATTTCCCTAATACATAGAATTGTGAAATTTGCTCGACACAGATCTAGACGAGTTTGTAAAGATCTCATAAACATTGGAAATTGAGTTTCATAAACATTTCACTTTGTTGTTGTACGCGGATTGTGTTTTAATACTGCTATTCATTGAGGAAACAAAAAACTGAGGTATAACTATTAAAGCATTAAAACGCAAGCAAGATAGTTCATCTATTTACTCAACAATGGATTGCTTAGCCTGTTCACTATTTAGTAAACGGCGATTTGATTTTTTATATTTCACTCCTTTTGTGGCAATAGTTTTCAGTAGGGTTCGAATGTTGGTCTGTTATAAATGGGTGCGCTAACAAAACAATGCACAACCTGAGAAATAGATTTGTAATTTTCAATATTCATGATGTGATGAATTTTTATTTTTCTATTAGTAAGTGTCAAAATGCACGATAAAAAGGGAATTACAAGAAACTTTCTTCGTTTCTGATGAAAGCGTTTCCTGGTATATGCTCTAAGTGATCATTTCGTCAAAGAGACGGAATAACTATCGTCACTTCTTCGGGGAAAAGAATTTTGCAACAGAAAACAAAATACTATGTGACACTTGTAGTACCTCATGCTATCTATCGGTATGTATTGTTGATCATTTTTCGGAGGGTACTGTACAGCTGGATCAATGTCGCCAGATAGAATTGAGAGACAAATTGAAATATTTAATGTGAAATATTAAAAATTTGAATTGAAAAGCCTCAAGTGGGATTTGAGGCCGGGATTTTCCTGGTAGGAGCCCAAATCATCAGCCACATTAAGAGCCGGTTAGTCTAGTTTCTATCTTCTAGTCTTCATTCTAGTTAACAATCTCCCATAATGCACTGCACTAAGGTTCCGAGTTTTAGTAGATTTTAATCTTATATTTGAGAGTTCGCCTTCGTCATAATCAGGTGATTTCATGACATAATAATTCTCGACATTAACAAAATTCAGCTCAAAAATGGTCGAATCGTCAAAAGTGAGATTTTTATTTTTGAGAGAGTACTTCCCAAAAATCCTATGAAACATTTCAAAAACACTTAAATATACTAGAAATCCTTACGAAACAACGTCAAATAAACATTTCTGAAAGCATATACATTTAATATAATTTTGAAAAATGTGAATATACATGACGCGTATGGAAGAGTTCATCTGAGGCGTGGGCAGTTCATAAGCAAGTCATAAAACACTGATTTAAAAAAAAAAGAAAAAAATAATGCTTAAATAGAATTATTAAAATTGTTATTCAATCACACTTGATTAAATATTGTTCGTGAATTATTTGTTTTTAATAATCCTAATAAAATCAAAATATTATTCAGAAAGGATTATGTTATCTTTATTTTAAGTATTCCTAAGGAATACAACTTATTTAATGCAAAGGAACAATTCAAATACAAATTCCTTATCATTTCTTCAAAACACAGTTTTTGTGTTGCTCATTCAATTATTTTGTAAGAAAGAATTCACAAAACTTTATTAAAAGAAGAACACATCGGAGTATCATAAATTAAGCTAGGCAAGCCAGTAAAAAACAATCTTTATCAAACAAGGATTTCTAATTTTAATCTATTGACTAAAATCTTAGTTCTTTTTTGTTGTCAAGTGTTTTTGATATTTTAATCTACTTACAAATGTTTCTCGAATGATGTACTTTTATTCTTCATATCTTACTTCAATTCTTCATAAACAACAACAGAAAATTTGCTATGTAGCTGACATTTTAAGTATTTAAAATTTGTTTATCTGAAGTAAAATCTTAATTTTTACATATTTAAAGGTATATCTAGAAAATGTTCTGAGCCACGTTGTGAGGGACATGAAATGTTTGAATTTAATTACGACTTCATGTTTCTAACTATTCATAAAAATTTGTTTTAGAGCCTAGCTAAATTTGAAAAAGAATTTTATAACTTTAAATTCAATGTGATTTGCGTCATATTTTTCTTCAAAAACGTAGATCCTATAACGAGACTGTCAGATTTATTCGAGCATTTTTGAAACATATGGGAGAAGTATGAATTTCTTTAATATTTAGTTATTGATTTTTTTTAGTGTCTTTAATAATTTGCGATACATTATTTTGCTGAATTAAATATATGTTTAAGCTTTTATTTTGAACTGTCCTGTTCTTTTACTTCTCTCATTTCTTTCTTTCATTAAAACATAATTTTTTTTTTACAATTTATTATTTAATTAATTATTTTTAAATTGATAACTTAAGGTTTCCAAATTATTAAATGTAATTAAAAAACGTAATTGACATAGAATATGTTTATTAGTAGTTGAGAAATTATGAACAATTACAATCCTCAGTTTTTATTTATTGCAGTTTGCTCACTCGTTTATTCAGTTCGCAATAAATATTAATGTGAGTCCGTAATGTACACTATGTTTCAATTTCTTTTTTGAGAAATATTATTAAAAATATATTTTATGGTTGCCAATTATAAAAAACCCCTTATATCCCCTTTCAATTGACTTCATAAATTAAAAATAAGTAAGTTTTAATAATTTTTATAATTCAAGTAACCAGGTGTATGAGATATATACGTATCAGATAAACATTGTTAAAAAGCGTATCTCAAAATTGAGTAAAAATGTGGGAAATAGCTCCGAAACAAATTATAGTCAAATTTGAAAAATCATGTAAACAAAATTCAAACAATATTTTTCATTTTTGAGGGGAATGTATAATCTCAAAACTAATATGGAAATAGAAATGTGTGAAAGAGATGCTCGTTAGCTGAAGGCAGGATTTGAAGCAAGGTTCTCCGGGATTCAGTAAGATGTTCTGACCAGCATAAGTGTTCTACCTAGGCTATGTAGAGTTTGAAGGCTTTATATAGTGGCCATCGAAATGACATATTATGACATACTAAAACCCAATTTCAGTGGTACAAAGGGTTTCAAATATGAAAATAAGGTCCCAGTAACTGATCCAGGATATAGGCAATTTTAATTTCACATTTATTTTATTTCACTATATCTTAAAAGTGCACGATATGATGTGTCAGTGCGGCTACCAATATATAATGCTTCTTCCTATGTCCAGCCCGCAGTGGACTGATCGTTAAGACACGGTTCCCAGCAGATCACCGAAGTCAAGCATCACAGGCTACGGTCAGTGTGCGGCTGGGTGACCACTTGGATCAGCCTGCGTAGGAACCGAGGGTGTGCGGTATTGGTCCTCGTTAAACTGTTCCACCGTAAAGTGCCGACTTAGCGTGCAGGTCGTTGGGTTACCGAAGCGGGGGTGCCATGCCCTCTGCAGAGGATCAAAATTGTGATGGCATGTCTTCGGATCATCCTCAGGGATGTTTCCCAGACCGTCGCCAATAGCCCATTGTGCAGCTCTAGTGCGACGTAAATGAACAACAACAACAATTCTATGTCCTGCACTGGGGTGCACAACTACGATGCTTGGAACATCTCACTACTTACCCGGAGGCCCTTGTTTCGAATCCGCGCCGGCAGACAACTAACATTTATTTCGTACATTACTTTGTCCTCATCACTTTTGAGAATATGCATTTTGCTGAAAAAAGATTGCACGTTGCTTAAATTTTGAATACCTGGGGTTTTTAAATTCGACTAGTGTTTGCTTAGGAGAGCTATACTGATACATTAACACTCATTTTTGAATTTTTTTTTTCACAGAGTAAGACCATTATTTCAGAATGAGATTTGCGTATATATGAATTAAAAATATAAAATAAGAAACAAACAATTCTTGAAAATTGATAAATTTGATTTTTCAACCATTAAAAAATGTCAAACACAATTGCACAAATGAACGTTCAAGTATGATTTAAAACGTTGGAAATGAAAGTAAAATTCAATATTTTAAAACACAAAAAATTCCTTTCATTTTTTTCAGGTAAGATTCACTTAAAATATACAAAAAAAAATTAAAACTTCTTCAGATTTAAATAAAAGTTCAAGTCGTGCCGCATCCTTTCTATGTGTTTTGGTTTTAGATTTTAAACGAAACTTGTCTGATGGAGAAGCTATAATTATTTTTTTTCGCAAAAGAACCCATTTCTGTCTAGCTAACACATTTCCATAGTTTTAACACGTTTTCCGAACCAAATTAGGGTGGAAAACTTTATTACATTCATTTTAAAGTTAATAAAAGTATTAGGATAATATTCGTAAGCTTTATATTTATATCTAAATAAAATACACGAAGTTAAGACCGGCTACCAAGTGTGAGCAAAGAAATTCAAAAACCACTTTAGTTCTTCGAAACAGTTTTGAATAAAAACGTTCTTTTAAGAAATATATATATGTATACATAAAACCATACATTTTTTCAAACATATCTTACGTTCTTTCCCTTCACAGGAAAGCGATACATTTCTTTGCACATACCTTGAATGCTTAATAGAGAAATCAGGAATATTTCGGGTGTCTAGTATACCCTTTCAAAAAGTACAATAAGAACGAGAGAGCTTAGGACTATAAATATTGATGAGGTTTCCAACAGCCGCTGCTGGAATTTCAGAAGAACTTTGATGTCATTTGAGTTTGATGTACATTAAGTCGAGAAGGTGGGAATTCGAAATGTTGAATAGCTAAAAAGAATGAGCGAGCTTTGCTTGAAGCTTTTAGTCTTGTAAAGTCCACGTGTTTTGGATTGCAAATATTATCGGAGATCAGTTAAATTCTTTTTACTTTTTCAGACTTCTCTAACAGCGTTTGGTCATCTATCTTTCAAAGTCGTGTTTACATTAGCTAGAGTTTACTTTAAAATGAAGGCAAAAGTTTTACAAAACTTTATAAAAACTTTTAAATTTAACTGATGACTCTTCGTGTATAGTATAAAAAGAAATAAGAAAACAAATATTATGTATGATTTATTCCAATGTGATAAAAAATGAAATACTTTATATATTCGACTTAGTATACATTTTTATCGCATCACTAGCACATAAAAAATAAACTTTTTAAAACTTGAAAATATATTTCTGAAACTTTTTTCTCAAATGCATTTTAAATTTTTTTTATTTGCAATTAAAAAAGGGAGAAAATATCTACATTGTTGAAATCTACGATAAATTCTACGATAAAATCTGCAATAAGAAGGATTTTAAGTTTTAAATAAATAAAATAAATCTATAGAAATCTAATGTTTTCTTAGAACGTTCATTTGCCTGCAACTTTTAATCAGATAAATAGAATTAAAAGAATTTGTAGTACTACTATTTATCAGAAAATCATATCGACATAACTTTTCCACAATTCTATTAAAAACAACTCTTATCCAACAAATGGAATCGAATTCTAAACAAAATAGTTTTGTTAATTATATATTAAAATTATCTATCTATCTGTCTAACCGTACTTTATAGTAAATAGTTCTATTTCTACAGTAATTATTTCTAACCACTAACCTCCAATATTCAATTATAAAATTAATTTTATTAGAAAAATGTTAATAATTTCTAAAAAAAATCATCGAATTAAAACTTTGTAACTAATAATTCAACCTTTTATTAATTATAAATTTTGAATTATCGGGTATAATATATTATTACCAATGTGCTTATCCAGTTTTCGTCGAAGTCAAATTACGTACCAAATACAATTTTTAACAGGAGTGAGAACATGCCTTAAAAAAAATATCCCACTACCCCCCATTTCTGATATCATTTCATATTTTGTTATATAGAAACTTAATATTTCAACATAATTTTTGCAAGCTATGTGCCAGTACGTGATATTTTTCTCCCTTCGCTTTATATGTTCCTATTTCTGTTTTCCTCTTATTTTTTATTTTTTCTCTAGTTTGTTTGTTTTCTTTGTATTTACCTTTCACTATTTATATATATATANCTAAAGACTCCTTCCTATATTCTGAGTTTTAAGTATATATATATATATATATGTATCTATATATATATATATATATATTGTCATTATAATAAATATTTTAAAAATATCATGAAATCTCAAAAAACCGAAAAATTTCTTTTTTGTCTGCTTAGTTTCTTGAAAATAAAAATAAATATATTAAAAAAAAAACAAAAATTTTAAAATTAAGTAAATTAATTGTAGTACCTTAGTCTGATTAAAGATTGTTATTTTATGGGTTTATTATAAAATCTTAAGAAAATCATTACATTCTCACAAATTGAATCATAATGGAAATAATGAATTTATTTTTTATATTGGTAACATGTGTTTTCAACCGAATGAAATCATGTACAACATTTTAACTCTAAATAAAAACTATATATTTTTTTCATAAAGTGCTTGCTGCTCCGTTCAATTAACTTCCAAACATATGATGATTGGTCAATTACTCTTTTTGAAAAATCAAAATTACGTTTTCGACAAATTTACTCCCTTCCGCGCTTAAGTATCGTTATGTTACATATTTTATACTCTCATATCTTACCTTATTAACAACACGTCGTAAATAACCTATATGTGTAACAGCTTTAACAAAATAAAGTTTTTTTCCCTTCATTTCTCTACCAAGAAACTTTGTAAGGGGTGCCAGGGGCGGCGCAATTATCACATTTTTCATTCTCACATCAGTGATCGCAATGAAAAGAAAGCGAAGATCGTTTAGCTCATTGGACCACCCCTGAAGGTCTCTTTCAAAAATAGTCTGGGTAAGCAAAGAAATAGAAAAGTGAAAAAAATGGTGGAAAAAAAAGAAAAAAAGGGCGTCAATATAAGAGGGGCTGGGGCAGAGTAGAGGTTGGAGAAAATGAGGTTTTGATAAACCTTACTTCATCCATCAGAGTTGAACTGAGAAAAATCGGACACTCTTCGCCAAGACTTTCGCTCAATTTCAGAGACTGTTTTTTAAGAATAAAGGGTTACTAGTTTTTCCAATACTCGCGCCAAAATGTCACAAAGTATGCCAAAGTATTTAAAAACATTTTTTATGTATATTCAAGATTGTTTTAGAGATTTGTATTCTGATTTGCATCCGAATTACAAATGATTGATGATGTTCTTGCATTGTCACAAAAATTATATAGTAAATCTTTCAGCTACAGTTTTGTAAAAGTTGATTCATTTTATGACTTTATTTCGTTTTTTAATACATTAATGTACGTAAAATAATTTTTTTATTCTTTCAAGCATCTAATAAATATAAGAGTGACGTAATCATTGTCGTGGAAAAGAGCTAATAAGTAATTCAATTGTAATTGTAAATTTCTCGATGAATTTAATTAAAAAAATTTATACAACTGCTATCTATTTTAAAATTTTTCATAATTTATAATTTAAAAATAAATTGATTTTGAAACACAATTTCAAGTTTAACACAAAAGAATTTCAATACTAATGACAGACAAAAAAGTAATCTGTTTTTAAAAAAAGTATTTTTAATGAAATGAAAACTGAGCAGTGCTTTCAGATATTCAAAAGAAAATTTCGGTAGTCAAAAAGAAAATTTACTCTTTAAACTGTTGTATTGAATTAAAATTTTTATACTATATGCATATTGCGGAAACAATTTGGTAAATAGAAGCTATATTTCTACTGCATGTTTAATTGAGATTCTACTTTCATCTAACGTTTTTTGTAAATTTATTATTTAACCGTTACAAATATAAAATGCTTAATTTTACTGTAGATAAATGCATTAAAATATAGGGTTATTTTATGAGAACAATTAGGTTAATACTGTAGTAGAGGAAACTGTAAATGCTATGCAAAATAGAGTTAGATTTATTTTTATTAAACATACCTGTAAGATAGATTTTTACCTTGTGAAATGACTAATTTCTAATGTTTACAAACAGGTCACGCAATTGAAATTGTTCGCAATATCGAGTACAAGTGTGAAATTACAAGTAGCAAAATTAGGAAAGTAAGATTATAATAATCTCTGAATTGAATATTAAAAAAAATTCACTATTTTTAAGCATGAGTGGTATGAAAAAAGTTTAATGAAACAACAAACAAAATACCTGCGGGTTTTCAATACAATTCTTTATTTTTCAAATCAACGAGTCATCCAATTTATGGTATTAAAAAAATAATGCTTCGCATGAGCGATATGCAACTATTATAGTTAAAGATGCTGAAAATATTTCTGAACGAATTCAAAAGCTTCAGAAATGCATTTATGATTGCGTATATTATTTTTATGAATGCGGAATATGAATTGATTGTTGTTATGAGTTATGTCTATGAGTTTTAGAAATGAATTTACAATGTTTTAATTTTTTTTTATCGAAACCAATTTTCAGAGTAAAAATATTTTCCCGACTCATTCAGTTGAAATATCATTAATTAAATTCGAAATTTAATAATATTTTTCGGTTTGTTTCATAAATGAGGTTTTGAATTGGGAACCATAAACCCTAAACACGGAGGAAGTTTCAGAAACAGCTGTTTTGATGATTTAACAAAAGATCGAATCATAGTGAAATTTACAAAGAGGAAATCCCTTTAGCAGCAAAATAACTTGGGCCCTCATTGGTCCAATATTCACAAATCTTGGCAAAATAAGGGTTCTAAGTGCGATTAATTTCAGATATTGACCTTATATAGAATTCCCCGATTCACCCAAAGTTTTACAACCAACATCGGTCCAATATAGAGCGGTCATATTCACCTAATATTTTGCATTCATTATTCAGCTGAAATAGATTCTATATCGGCCCGTTAAAGATAGATGTTGGCCATATATAGGACCAATATTAAAATATATAGACGTTCCAATATTGGTCCCTCAGTGCATGTTTATATAGGACTCATATTAAGCCAATTATTAGCCAAGGTAATAGTGCTGCTAGGCCAGGGATAAGAGCAGAAAGGTCCCTAACAACATTGTTGAAAAAGCCACAGCCTACTATGGACAGTAGTGTCTTAAGGGGAGAATAAGTTTGAACTCAAATTTCAGTTTCTGTCTACTTTTAAATTCGGTTTAAAAATAATAAAATGCATGTGATACCAAACGTGTTGGAAATAAAAAATAAAGCAAAACATATACGCAATGTTTTTACTGGGAAAATTAAATATTAACGAATTGAAACTTTATAAATACAAACAAGAATGATTAATATTTCAATGATAAGTCTTTCTTTTGAAACTTCAACAATATTTTTTTAATTAAGCTAACAAATATATCTATTTTTAATTGAGTCTTCATACAAATCTTAGTTTTATATATTGAAAATATCAGTTTCAAAATAACAAAATGCATTTAATATACAATGCACTGCAATTATATTTTTTTTGGAAATTTAGTCACAACGCTTATACTGCCAATTGTATTTCAAAAATGTATAATGACTTCATAAGTACCAATTTGTCGAGTCACAAAGTCATTAATGTTCCCATAACAAGTCATACCTCTGGGGGTACTGATCCAGGAGTTATCTGTCATCTGGATTGGTTCAAAATTACAAGGCTACCCAAAATTGGGTCGACTGTTATACGACGGATATAAAATAAAATAATATAGCAATCATAAAAATTCCAAATTTAACAGGCCTTCTTTTTAATTTTAAACAATAATTAACCTACTGATTAATTTTAAACTGACAATTTATTTTGCTTTCTTTACTTAACTCTTGGTCCAAATATCAATTCCGTATATTTAGAAATTTAGTTTTAAACTTAAGATTTTTTGTTCTATATAAAATAGTTAGTTTAACGAAGAATCACAGAAATACATAAATATACAATATCATCCCCATGGGCCTAAATAAATAAATAACAATTCCTCCGTATTTTCATGCACTTTTTTTCTGGCGCCTAAAAGGAAGAAAATCAATAAAGTTGTTTTCTTCAACTACGTTTCTTTATTTTTTCATCTATCTCCCAACTTTATTCTCCTTTTAACTCCTATCTACATTTTTCTAGTTTCAATGAAAGGGGTGTATTTCCTAATGGTTGTCTTTAGTCTCACCGGTCATCAAGTTTTTTTGGTTTCGGTTCGTTTGGCAAGATTAGAAGCTTTGGTTCCGGTACCAAGTCGATATCGTCCGCTTTGGGCATTTTCTTTGTTGATGTAGCACGGAAAGTTTCACCTTTAGTCATTATTTCTGTACTTTTATTTTTTACTTTTTTAATCAAATATTCATTTTTCTTAGAAAATATTCTATTAGTCTTAAGAAAATATTGAAATATTTTAGCAAAGGGATTTATTATGCGTAAAGTAAGGAAAAAAGTTTATGTCAAAACTAATGTTTATTTTATAAGGTAACAAGTTTGAAGAAATGTAATATATTTATAAAAAGCTACGAAAATATATGAGGAAAACCCTTTGAATTCATTTGAATATAACATAAATTTTCTATTTATTTTATTCTTTTAATAATATATTAAATTTTTTTAGCCACTGACGTCAGCTCACCAATTCCCGTGACAGCGTCTTATTCGTCTTTGTTTTTTTTAATATTAATTTAAGTCATTATTTTTCAAGAATGCGAAGCTTTTTATTAATAAAACATTATTATAATTTTACACTAGAACAACCACAGCCGTCATTTTGATCGCAAATCTATTTTGAGAGGCAATAAATTCTAAAATAATTATAACAGCTTATTTTATATTCGTGACTCGTGACTTTTCCTTTTATTTTTTCCTCTCCGTCCTAAATTTTTGAGATCTTCAAAAGCATTAAATTTAAATTTTAATAGAATGATGATTTATCAAGAACGACCATTTGACCGCTATAGAGATGTAAGTGTATTACTTGGATTTAGCACACTATTTCTCTTCCATTAATTACCTTTATTTTATTCATGAACGTGCATGAATAGATTGACATTTTAGAAGTTTTTTTTTCACAAAAGGAAATTATTTTCCTTATTCGGAGCAAAATGTACCATTGAACATATTTTTACATACAGAAAAACTTGTTTGAAAAAAAGGAATTTCAACAGCTGTAACAAAATGGCTAAATTATAAAGAAACTCCGCCAATTATCAATACTACAACTACCTTGTCCTTTTTTTTGAAATATTCTTAAACAGGATATATTAATTATTGTTGTATTTAAAAATTTCTACATATTTAATATTATACGTAACTATGGAAGCTTAATCGTAATCCAAAAAGTCTCACTAAAAACGCTAATTTCTTTAGCAGATTCCCATCAAATAATCCAATGGTAAACTACACGAATAATTTACAGAATATAGTTAAATATAGTTTCGTCAACTTTAAGTTTAATAAGTTTGCCAATTTTCCTGATTTTTTTAAAGCTTGTAACTTTTAACAAGTTTCTCAAGAGTCCTGGGTTAAAAACTAAACGAGTCACAAACCCAAAATTGGATCAACTTTCAAACGACGGGCAGAAAATAAAATAAAACTAAATCATGGCAGAAGAGGGATTATCTAAATTTGAAAAATTCGCGAATGTATTATAAAAATAATAAACTTTGGAAAACAGAATATGTTAAATGATGCAAATAAACTAATTCTTTTCTATTTTACTCTTCTGTCTTAAGTCAATCAATATGTTAATCAATTTAAATGGGAAATGGCTTTTATGTTTCTTTAACTTCATAATTAATTTTTTTCTTTTTGAAAATTTTTTATGGCAAGAAAGTTAAATATGGAAACATCTAAAATCTATTTCTCCTTCTTTTTTATTTATTTTATTTATTTTCTGTTAATTTCGTCATCAATGTAAGCACCAGCGTATACAAGAAAGAAATCGAGAAAGAGAAACGGCATTTGATGTAACAATAAATAAATGGTCATTATTTGATTATAAAAAACCTGAAAAATTCACAAAATTAGCTATTAAAATTGCTATAGCTTTCGAGCAAATTAGAATTTCGAAAACACCTCTTGTTAAGCTCATAAATATAAATCCTTCCTCCAGCACGTGTTAAATTGCAAGCTTTTAGTTTTATTCCTGAGGGCTGCAAAACAGCCTGTTGGGTATTTTCTTTTCAAAAAAAATTAACAATTAATTGAAAAATAAAGAGTTTTATAAGATCGTGTTAGCTGTACAGTGCGGAAAAAAAGGAAGTAGACCACTCTAAATAACTATTGATCTAAAGATCGGATCTTCACGTTCTAGGTTAAGGACTATGACTCGAGGGGGTGACCTAAAATATGGTAATTATTTAGTGCATACGATATTTTAAGTCCCGAAATCCGACACAATAACGAACTTTTTCTGAATAAATATACCTTTATTTTCGATGCATTCGGATTTCTGACCACCTAAATATAGGGGGTAGCTGCAATCTGGACTATATGGTCCCCATAGAGAGGAGAGAGCTCCAAAGTTTGGACCCTATAACGTAAATTTTACTGTTTGCGTACTTTGTCATATCTCGAGAATTTTTAAGTGAATTGAAATTTAAAAAATCTAAATTTGCATGCCAAAATACAAAATTTCAACAAAATCTGTTGAATAGTTCCCAAGAAGTGAAATTTCAAAAGAGTTAGATATTTAAAATTCAATTTCTCAGAAACTATTCAACCGCTTATGCGCGAATTTTGTAATTTGCCATGTAAAATTTTATTTTTTAAAATGATGCAAAAATTCCATATTTTACAATTCGAAATTTTTCCGCCCATTATTAAATAAAACAATAAAACGTAAAAATTTTTTACTAAAAGTTAATTTTTGCGATGGAATTATGTTTGAATAAATGAGTTTTATAATTGCGTGCAAATATTTTCCAATTCGTTTGAAAAATTCTAGATATATAACGAAATACGCAAAGAGAAAAATTAACTTTATCGGTTGCAAACTTTGGAGCGGTCTCTCAATTAAACTATGGGAACCATATTTCTAAGATTGCGGCTATCCCCTATATTTTTTGGATCAGAAATTCGAATCCGTCAAAAAAAGGTATATGTATTCAAAGAACGTTTTTGTGTCTGATTTCGTAACTTAAAATATCGTCTGCACTTATAAATTAGTATATGTGATTGCCACCCCACTAGATTGAGCAGTGGGATTTGAAGATCCGATTATTAGATCTAAAGTTATTCAAGTTTGTCTGTTTTTTTCTCTCTCTCTCTTTTTTTNTTTTTTTTTTTTTTTTTTGGTGTGCTGCAAATTTTTCTACGTGTTTCAAGTCTCTAAGCTTTATAGCTTCAACAAAACAAAATAAATTGTATCGTGAAGTTTTAAACCTGAGACAGTGGCGGCAGCATTACTTACGATTTTTAAAAATAGAGAGAAATAATTTCAAAATAATTCATATTTATTACTAATTTTTACATTGGAAGACAATTCCTGAGAACCTACAGGAAAAAAGTAAATTATTACTTTTTTCCTATTTTAAAGATACTAAGTCTTTTTTAATTCTGCGCTTAAATTAAGATACAAGAAGTAAATTTAATTTAAGCAAACAAATTGAATATAAATTAATTAAAATATTGTTCATGCATATGAGAGAAAGCTTTTAAATTATATTAAAACTAAAATATTTCAAAAGTAAACATTTTAATTAGTTTCTAATGTAAGTTTTCCAAACTTTTTCAAAACTATTTCAAGATTTAGCAAAATATGACATGAATATATATTAATTGAGAAAAAATTCATATTTCAGTACCAAAGTATTAATAACTATCAATATTGCAAGAGTAATACTTGATATATTTCATTACAGTTTTGTTTCTTGAATCATGATAGATAAATAACATCATTTTGAAATTTCAAAAATTTTTCTCAAACCAGTTTTACAATTTTTGAAGAGAGATTTAATTTTAAACTTTTAACTTAAACTAGGTGAATTATAAACATTTATGCAGATTTCTATATCTAAATATACTTTTAAAAAATTAACTTACCCAGATGAAAAATGTATATTCAGCCTATGCAAACAGTAAACCTGAAAACAAATAAATACGTGTTTTTATTTAAATGTAACATACATTTTGCAAATGAATAAAATTAAATATTATTAAAAGAAAGATGGAAATCAATGTAGCAATTTATTCTGAAACCAAATTTTTAGGAAAGAAAATCATCGATAACTGTAGTGTTCTGTTGGTATAAAATCGATGATATTTTTATTTAAAAAGAGTTATTTACATTTTAATTAAATTAACCAACCCGGCACGTGATTATTTACAGTTTTATGATTGATAAACTACAGAACATTAGAATTAGAAAATATTAAAAACTCGGAGAGTTTGCTATTAATTTATATGCTGTTAAATTAATTTGCTACTAATTTTAATGCTCCCTACTTTGAGGAGAACAAAAAAACTTCCAGGACCCTTAGTTATTATAAATGTAAGCAAATTAAGTAGTTTTAACCTTTCATTTATTCGACCATCTGCCATCGCTGAGAAAGAGGCGCAGAGTCTGTAATTGTAACGATGTCCAGCTAGGCCGTCAGATTATAAGCTTATATTATTAAAGTTTCCTAACTCACTTCTGGGGTGCGCTTCCTATTCATAGTAGTCTTCAAGCATCATGTAGCGAACGCAAAAGTTCGGAGTTCAATCCCAGTCAGCTAACGCATTACCCCTACATTTGGACAACTGACAACGAATATGAAACTTTCTCAGTCTTCGACAGGTGGCAGCAGTACAGTAATTCGCTTCGTTCCATGCATTCTCTTGATTTGACAAATGTATCACTTATCAGGTGAGTCTGAAACAATGTGAAGAATTAAACTGAAGATAATTTTTTGAGGATAATAATAATTTACAGTCTATGAGTTTGCCTAGAATCTCGTTCGATGAATATTATGTGATAGTACGTGGAAATCAAATCATAAAATCATGGTGTTCGCTGCATCTGCATGTTAAATTACTAAATAATCAAAAAAAAAAAGGTTACTACTAAATTCGAATGGACCGGACAGTTAGAGGTAAGCTGCAGGTAGGAGCACAGATACGGCTTTCAAGCATACGATAAAAAGTTGCTGAAACAGAACGATATATTCTTCGTATTTCGGCTTAATTTGCTAATGCGCTTGGAAAAAGTGTTAGATGGAATTAGATGAACACTTAACAAAATTGGAATTCACAATGAACATTCGTTAGACAAAAATGGAATACACGCTTAGCATATGCTATGATTAAGTGAAGTTTCTTTTCCAATTTTTTCTTTCTTCACTGCTCATGCCGTTTTCACCCTTTGAGGTTGAAATTTAATTTCTTTTTCTTTTTAACTTCCTTTTCCCTTACTACAGCAGCGTATATAGCGAATTTCATCATCATACGCCAACCAGAATGAACTAAGTCTACAAGTCAATATTAGGAGTTTTAACAAGGTAACTCTATTTTTTACACACGCTGATCTAGCCATAGCTAGGCACTCAATCTTTTCTTAAGTAGGAATCTACCTTATAACTTCCATATTGAAGAGTGGAATCTGATCAGGGTCAAGCAAGTTTCTGAGCAATTCCTTGATTTTTAAACTGGATATTCTATCAGCCTTCTGAATCGAAGGACTAATTTGCAATTTGATGTGCTTTGCAAATCACCACAGAGCATTTCCTATTACAGAAATGGTAAAATATGTCTACTATTTAATATAAATACGTCAAACAGAACGATAAATACTTTTCATAAATATCATTTGTACTATATATTTACAAGCTCGTGAGTGCATATCATGCATTCAGGAAATTTGACTGAACCATACAAGAAAATTTCCTACTGCAACGAATTGAGGAAAATAATTAAAAGATACATACCTAAGATTTAACCAAACATTTTACAATATATTCACAAATGTGTGGGTGTATATCATGCAGACATGAAATTAGTTAGTATCATGTCCATGTCCGTCGATTCTCTGTCATAGTTGCAAAATTATACAAACGCTGAATAACCAATCTCAAACAAGCATGTGAGTAGATATCATGCATACATGCACGGAGAAAGAACTTCTGCTCGAATTACCGTACTGTATCATAATAACATTTATGGTAAAAAAATAGGCGAAAATACATAACTCTGGTAATAAAAATAATTAAAAATAAACCATTCGATTGGTAATTTTTTCGTTTACATGGTAATGGTTTGCCGGAAATTCTGCTTTTTTTTTTAAAATTCTGGTTTAAAGTTCTGCTTTAGTTCTTATTGCCACACATTTAGTTAAAAATATAAATCTGAAAAAGTAAATTTAACCGAAAAAATATCATAATAAAATTAACAAATTATATCCCATATTATTAAACCATGTTTTATTGTTTTAAAAAACGCAAGGCATTCCCACAACAACCGGTTGTGGGTGAGGGGGGTCGGGTCTTATAGGGTTATGGTTCTGGAATTTCGAGACCAACAGAATGATTGTGGCAACATGGTACTCATTGATCTGAAGCAGGGTGGGCTTTAAACCGCCCCTTACTCACTAACCTTGTGTACCTTACTCACTAATCCATCGCGGGTCATTTTTATTGATTATTTTGCGAAAATCATTAACAAAGCGTTTCTATGAAAATCACCGAGCTTTTTAGTGTTCCCATGGAACCAGAAGAACATCACATTAGCATTTTACAATAGTTTGGTAATTCTGACTGTACTTCTTTTCTCAGTGCGAAATTTGTCAGCACCATACAAAAAACTTGATATTTTATAATTATCGTTGGAACAGCCGACCTAATTTTGAGTTTATGGCTAACAATGTTTAACTCCGTTGTCTTGTAATTTTGAACTCAATTCAGAGAACAAGAGAACTTCTGTATCAAGTATTGGGAAAAATTTTGCTTTCGTGGAGAACATTTTGAAGGAACTAACCGCATTTGCGTTACATGAAGAGGAAAACTAGTAAACCCTACCACGGTTAGCTTGATGGTATGATGGCTCTAACCCCTGATTCGTCCACCACTGAGGATATTTCCTGTCAGCACTGTGGTCTGTGAGAGCCGGGAGGCGAATTCGTATTAACCAGTCATCGCTGGGATTCTAACCTGTATTCTCTATCCCTATTATAAAATTGATTATAAAGAATCTATTATAAAAAGATAGCTAAATGCATATAATCATACTAATAGTATTTAATCCAAAGAATTACAAATAATTGTATGGGTATTTATACCAATAAAATCAAAACCTAAGTTTCCATTTCGAAAACGAAATATTTCATAAAGGAACAATAAATAATCCATTTTAAAAGAGATCTAGTTTTACAAAAAGAAGTTTTAGAAGGCTATTTATTTTGATAAAACACCTAACGTCTGTATTTTCAGATCTAAACAAACTTCAGAGGAATCGAAACTTCCGGGTGGGTAAGATACAACAATACTGTTAAAGTGGACACTGGGGCTAAGTAGAAATAATAATCCATCTACCAAAATCCCCTTTAGCGGAATTCGACCGCCTACGACAGTTTTGCAGCTGGGGAGTGTATAAGTCGGGAATAGTGAAGAGAAAAAGATGAAAGCCAGAAATACCATGCTCTTTGAAGCGTACAAAAATGAAAGAAAAAAGAGGATAAAAAAAAAGGAAAAGAATAAAAGAGAGAAAAAAATAAGTGAATAAAAAATAACATCTTTCTGGCTTCAACTATCGGAATGGGAAACTACTGAAACAAAAAAAGAGAGCCAAGAGCATATATATACGCACAGAAGGACCACTTCAAGCTGAGATCGAAGTCACGGAAATGTGTGATCGGAATAGGAAATCGGGATTAGAGATTTTTAACCCCCTTTCCCCCGGCATCAGATAGCATCATGTCTGAACATGCCCTACGCCCAGAAGGGTATCGCTTTTACACTCCGTGTTTTTTCTTATGCAATCGCTGGATTGCTATTTTGATTCTTTTTTTCTTTTTTTTTACTGAATATTTGCGGTGGGATGTTTTGAAAGAAAGTCAAGGAAGTTTTAAGAGCATTTTTAGTTGTTCTAGCACCTTGTAACAACAATTGACTGAAAGGATAGTGGTATTCTAACATTCTGATGTAATATTTGATATTTAAATAATAAAACAACGCTATATTGGGTTTGTTCCTCTACCAAAAAAAAATTTTGTTTTTAAAAGTACATAAAACTTATTCTCAAATTATACATTCACTGAATGAGAAATCTTTAAATTGATTAAATTGATTAACTATGTTCGTAACTAAGCTCCCGTCTTTTTTTTCCAATTTCAGCGTTACAGATTTCGTTAAATGTTTTAGGCATATTTTTTTTAGATCATTCGAACGAGATTGTTTTATTCTACGTCAGGAATCTATGTTCTTTTTTACTTATTTTCATACAATTAAAATGGAGCACATTCGACAAATACTTCTTTAAATATATCTATCTATCTATCTATCTATCTATCTATCTATCTATATATCTATCTATCNGATTTGTTTCATCCATTATCCGCCTTCCGAGTTCTTCATGGGATTGAAGTTTATCACTTAAGTTAGATAAATACTTTTCTTGAACATTGGGTTTCTTCAGCTCCTCAACATCAAGCTTTTTCAGTTTTCAATTTCTCCTCTAATAGTATACTTTGCTTAGTTTGTACCTCATTTTAGCAATAACTGGAAAGTGAACCGAGTCAATGTTTGCTCCTCTATAAATTAAACAACTATGCTTCTTTAAAATAAAATAAAGAAAACAATATGGAAATTTAAAAGCTACCGCGAGGGATGTTACTTGCTGCTAAAATTATAAAGCGTTGTGACTAAATAGCTATATATATATATATATATACATGGATGCAGATATATGTAAATAGTACCGCCCATATAAGTACCTCGATATACTGCAATTTTACTTTACAAGCTTTACATTTCTAAAGTTAAAGTAGTCTATAAAAAGGCTTTTTTTTTCTCCTGACTAAACATAATTGCGATGGGAAGAGAAAATTCTATTTTTGCTTATTAATGTTTTATTCTATTTCGCAATTAAACTGAAAATGTATATTTACCTTATTCCGTAATATATTCCTGAGCACGTAAAACAAAAGGCCGTCATCTAATCACAACTTGTGATAAAAGGCTTGCAGTTCTCCATTCATTTTGCTGATAAAATTATACAATACAATTCAGAAATATCTTTATTTTTCGAAGCGCAGTTTAATATTAATTAGTTGTCAACGTTTAGAATTTTGATAACTATCTTCATATCATTATATATCAATAATTGTATTACTTAATTTTATTACATAATTATGGTACATATCCTTATATATAAAAAATTATATTACACCTGTTATTTGATTATGGTTATTTGATTATGTATCTGACAACTGATTGTAATATACATGAAATTACAAAAATATCATTATTTAAGAAAGCAATGAAGTAAATATATTATGACGCACATAGCTAGTTTTTTTTTCAGAATTAAATCAGTTTACATTTAAACGATCATTTTACGAAAAAAAAATTAACATCAAGATGAATTTAAGCTTGAAATACAAGATATAAATTAACAACAATTCTTGAAACATAATTCTTGAATTCCAAGATTCGAATAAGTACTGAAACTTCCCAGTCCCCATTGTTTCTTCTTCCCAATGTAATACTAATATGTTATTTATTCCATTTTAATATGAAAATTGAATGGTCGTCTTACCAAACAAATTAATATCTTAGATGAGCTTAAGCATCACTTCAATTTAAAGATCTTGAAACGTAATATACAAATAAGTACCTTAACCTGCTAGCTTTACCATAATTTCTTCCTACCAATATTTACTTATGAATTATATCAATTTAATACCTAAGTTAAATGATCATTTCACCAAAAACATAATTATCCTGCTATGTATTTAAGCATCACCTAAAATTAGCATCGCTTTAATTGAAAAAAATTTAAATTACAAGATACGAATAAGTACCTTAACCCACTAGTTTCACCATTATTTCTTCATCCCAATGCTTACCTATGAGTTATATTTATTCAATACATATTTTAAATGATCATATTCCCAAAAAAATACTATCTTAAGATGTATTTAAGTATCACATAAAATTAAAGATCTTGAAATACAAGACACAAATAAGTACCGTAACCCTCTAGTTCCACCATTATTTCTTTTTCCCAATGTAATACTTCGAAAATAATGATGACTACAACTCCAACTTCTTTTGATTTATCGATATATAGACAATCGATGTAAAAAATATTTTTTTCTCCTATTCGATACATTTTCTCTGATAGACTGAGTGAAAAATTTTTATTTCGATTTTATCGTTATATCTTACTACTGAAGAAGACAGGCTTTAATACTTCTCACAGTTGTTTTGTTTCCCAGGGTTGAAAATTCTTTCAATGTTTTCATAAGTACCGATATTGTGTCAATTTAATATCCAATGGAAGAATAAAATATTACAATATTATACACATTTCATATGAAAATATTTTCCATTTTATATATTTTTTTCAGAAAATAATAGAAAATATCTTCATTGATTCATAAGGGAACTTTTTGTTATATTGTCGTTGATAAAAATCGTTTTTCATCCATTTTGCTCAGATATTACAAGAATAAATATCATTTTCAACTTAAATGTAGTCATTAAATATTAAATAAATATCCGTTTGAAGGTGATGAAACAAACTAAATATTGATATCTATGCATATTTTAGGAAAACAGTTTTTTCAATTTCGCTTAAGCTCTTTTGAATAAACCCTCACAGTTTAAACTTATTTTCTACAACATTGACGTTATGAAATTGTTAGGAAAAAAAGTGTCTGAATGCAATTTATTTGAGAATAATAATGACAGATAATATTTATATGGCATTTCGTATCTTATAATTTGGTATTGCTGATATTTATTAAGTCTAAAAAATCTTTTGAAAAAGGTATTTCAAGGAAATCGATAAGGGAACATACCTTGAAAGGACAAGAATATGCGCAATATATATATAATTTATCATACCGAAGGAAAGTAATAATCTAACAAGCTCATAGATTTAGTTCCAAAATATATTTTTTTAAAACGTTTAAACGTATTTAACTCTCTCACGAAAGATAAGTAAAAAATGGATAAAAGTTAACGATAACAACCTGACAACAATTAAGTATGGTTTTAAAATATTAAAAAGGGCTTGTCATCTAAGCATAGGAATATACTTTATTTTTTTTAGAATACATGCATTTATTTCGTTTTAAGGGAAATACTTTATTGGGTTTCTATAAAAACCAAATGGATATTTTCAAAAGCGAATTAGGGTTGAAATTGGCAAAAATGTATTTTTTTCATATTTTATTGCTTTTAAAATGTCAACTTAATTTTAGTGTTTACTTTTATTGTTTAGGATGATATGGGAAAATCTAGTGTTTGCAACAGTTACTCATGACTGCTGGAACAAGTTTAGCAGACCTTAGACCTTTAGTCAATGTCCTCTTAGTTAATTTTGAAGAGGGTGCAAACAGTCAATAAGCAGAAAAGCCTCAGTTCTGAGAAAAGGAAAAGCATTTGTAGTCTAATTTGGCAATATTTCTAATGCTGCATCTCTTGCTTGGACTCTAATGTCCACATTATCTCTAATACTGCGCTATATGGGCTTATTTATCTCTAATACTGCATCATCAGGACTTAAAAATTTGTAAAACTGGGAATATGGCATTCAGTTTGATAATTTTCATCCAGGAGGTAAAATGCCGTCAAATAGGCGGTTTTTTAAATAGGTTAATAATTTTTAAAATAATTTAGTTATTTGTCAGCTTCGAAAGCTCCAATAATTCCTTACAGCAAGATAGGATATATAGTTATCAATTATAGTTTGATTCAAGTGCAAGGCACTTAAACTCTGACTTTTTTTATTTTCCTTAGCAAAAAGACCTTCAAAAAACCATGTTAATAAAACGCATAGATTTATTTTTCTTTATTTAGATGTTGAAGGTTCTACTTTTATGGCATATGATTCATTTATATCTGAATGTTACTATTTACTTCTATGTTCTTAGATAGTAGCTATGTACATTTTAGCACTTTCATAGCAGTTTAAACTTTTTCTTATTTTCAGAAACAACTAACTGTATGCTTTTAGGAGGAAGGATTAAACACGCCCTATTTGAATTAGTGGGAATCAGTCTTTTCTGCATGATTTGAGTCAAGTTTTTTAGAAACCATCAAAATGAAACAGTCAAGGATTAGAAAAAATCAACCAGTTGTTTTAAATGACTTTTTAAAAAAAATGCTGAGGCAATATCTAATATGAAATAAAACAAATGTTGAAATTTCGCAAAACTATTGGAATGCTTAAAAAATAAGAAAAATATGAATTAGAATTTGAAAATATAAATAAAATTAACGATTAAATATTTCAGAATACTAAACTATTTTCCTACTTATTGTTCTTAACTGTGTTCACTATACTCTTGCAAGTTTAACACAATGCATATGTAAGCAGCAATTTCTGCTATTTTAAATTAGTTTTTGAGAGAGATGAAATTTACTATAGAAAATTCAATACATATCACACTAAACTCGTCACGAAATTCAATAGATTTAGTAACACCAGGGTCAGGTGCGATGTTAAATTCTAATTCTCATTAGATTTATTTTTGGATTTGAGTTTTCATTAATCGCGTTTGCTATTTCGTTAAAAAACCTTTGTAAGTTTCTCTTTCATTTTTTTAATACCATGGAATGAAATTTATTTTCAAACCATCCAATTTCTTCTTTTTGTCGTTTCAGATTCCATGATAAGCAAAACTGCAGAAAGAGTGAAGCATTGGAGCAATTTTCCAAAATGAAGAAACGGATCGTTGAAACTTCTCGAAAAAATCTCGGAATGCATAAGAAATAGAAGGAAAAAAAATAAAAATAGAGCGTTCTCTTTGCCGAAGAATCGAAGACTATTAATTGTCTTACAGGACTACAGAGAAATATATTTTCTTTTTACTTTTTTTTCCTTTTGAACCAGTTTTACTTTGTACTTCATTTGCAATGCTAATCAGATTCGATCTTAGCGAATTTCTCGGTAGTTCTCCTTTTCTATTCGTTTCTCCTTTTTATGTCACAAAAAAGGAAAGAAATTGTATTAATTTCTTTCCCAACTTTCCTTGTCCAAGATTCGGTTTGGTATTAGTTCTTAAATGAGGTCTAGATCTTGATGATTCTCTGATACTGATAGTTCGGAGTTAGATTGGCCTTCCTTTTTTCATGCGATCTATAATATTATTGTGCCTATTTGGCATTAGATCATAAAAACTTCTAAACTTTCAAAATTTTTAAAAACTTTGTTCGAAATGGTTAAATGCACGAGTGTTTATAAAACTTTTTCTCTTGAATTGTTTATTTGAATGTTCCGTTTCTGAAAAAAATTTTTTTAAGTAAATAATTGAACCAATTGTATTAAATTGACTATAAAATTCATAAATAAGGGAGGTGTTAGGTTTTTCAATCCTCACACTACGCGGAGAAAACAAATCCTGGCACAATTACCGTACTGTATTGTAAAGGTAGTTTTAGTATAGGAAGCATAATTCTGGAAATAAAACCAAAATGTATGATAATTAAACTATTAATTTGGTACCTTTTCTGACCATATGGTAATAGCTTAAGTGAAATTCAGGTGTCCCAAATTATATTTTATAATACAACACATTCAGTGAAAAATACAAAACTGAAAAGCAAATTTAACAGAATAAATAGTTTCTATAGCATACTCTAAGGTATCGTGATAAAACTGCCACATTTTATCACATTTACCAATTTTTATAAAATATTATAAGAAAATATTTTATTGTTAATCTTACCAAAACTATTAAAAAAGGGCTTCGATATTTTTTATGATCCCATAGAGCTATAAGCATGGTAAATTTCCCGATACTGATAGTATTGATCATAAGTTTTTCTCAGTGTTGTTTCTTCTATGATTTAAACAAGCAAACCCCCACTTATGATTTAAAGTAATCGTAAAATAATTGTGATGGTATTTGCCAATATGGTTTAAAAAAATCCGACTTTATCGGGATAAAAACTTAAAAAAAATAATTCTGCTGTAGTTTTGAGATACGTGATTTTGTGCAATATATTTGGTAACAGAAGATAGTTATCTGAGAACAATTTTATTCTTACTTAATTGTGTGCATTGTATTAATTATATTGTTATTGAAAACTTTGACATTACCCTTTTAATTAGTTGTTAATTTGTCACATAAATTTAATATAAGAATCTGGCAATATTACATAAATTAGTGCAAAATCTCCTTATCAGCTCTCCTTGCAGATATTAGTGTAAAATACATTTCCGCTTAAACTTTCATATTGCTTTCAAGAAGAATGTTCGAAGTGTCTAACCTTAGCCATCAATTCATGAAATATGCAGTTTTGAAAATCAGCATACATTATATGTTTGACATACATAATAACTTGTCTTTGTTCGAACATTATTTTAATATGATTTGCATTTTGGAATAGTTTTCTTTTATATTTATATAACTATACAATGCTTTTTAAATAATATTTAAATAACTTGTAAATATAGAATATAATTAATGAAATATTTAAAACTATACTATTTGGCAAAAGTATCTGGATACTCAGTGGTAAAAACTTCGGGCTGTCCTGAAGCATAAATTAATATGTTGATTATCCACCGTTTACATCAATGACAGCTTACATACACCCGAAAAACTTTCCACTGATTTACGATAGGAATTGACTTCCACGCGTCCACCAGAGCTCAAAAGTGAACTGGTCATGAGGAAAATTGATTTGACTGGCCACGTAATTTATGTTAGAATTTTCATTCTGAAACTATGGTAAAATAGCTGACAGTAGTCTGTCCATCAAATTAACCATAAAGTTTACGGCAAAGAACATTTCTTACCTTTTCGGTTTTGATGCTTCCACGAAGTTGTCTGGATAATTTTGGTTAGATAGTGTATAATACCTTAATTAACAGTTTCTTCTTAGCTTGTTAAATAAAAACAGCCGATAGAAACAAAGATATAAAAACAGCGCTTAATGCACAATCAAATTTAATTACACAATGGCCAAATACAAAAAATATTAATTTAATTCTCGATTCTTTCTCATTAGTGATATTTCTATAAAAGTTTTGACACTACAATAAAAATGAATATTTATTTCAATTAAATGAAATTTTGCAAGTTACTTCAAAATTTGAAATCTTAATTGAAAGTCCTCAAAATACATCCTTCGCTTGAATTTTATTAAACAAGTAAAAATGCAATTGCTGAGAAAAAATATATAAATAATTGAATTTTAGTAGTCATTCAATATATTGTTTTCTTTACATAATTAATCTTTAATAATCCAGATTATTTTTAAAAAGGAAAATAAATGAAAAATTTAGCAATTTTGAAAGAACTGAAAAAAACTTTTTAATCAGTTACATATAGGAAAAATCAATCACATCTATTTATTTAAATATTACACAATATCAACTAAAAATAGATTTTGTAATTAAGATGACTCAATTCAATAAATACTTTTTCAATGACTGCAGTACTACTTTGAATAAATTAAAAACTAGCAGACTCAGTCTAGACTCATATTTTTGAGTTTATTAATATGTCGGTACGTATCAACGAATGATAACTTTCAGCAAATTAAATTCTATGAAACTGACCCTTTTTCTTCAGTAAGAGGCTTTTAATGGCTTCCTTAATAGATTTAGAATAGTCTCCACCCCAATATTATTAAAGGAAGAGCATATGAATATGAATACAGTAAATTTAATGCTTTATAAATTACTAGCCTATTAAAAGCAAAGGCCGGAACTAATCACCTGAATAATGTCTTGTGAATGGAGAGGAATATTTACCTATAAAAGCCCGACTTGGGAGGAAATTTGATGACCACAGAACTCTGTTTAAGTGCAATCCTATTAAAATTATACCCATTTGAAACATCGGTAAGCAACTTAATGAGTTCGATGCCTATCTCTTACCATTAAAGAGATTCACGGCACTTCGCTTAATTACTAGTTATCGATACCTGCTATGTTTGTCTATAAGCAATTTGTTTTCTTATTAAAAGAGGCGGATATAGCTGTTTCAAACGTATAGGAGAATGTAGTTGAAATGTAGAATGTAGGCTTAATGTACGTAATTGTAGACGAAAATTTGAGAACTTTGATAGGGAATGGTAAACATTTTTGCTACCATTATTTAATATTTAGACAAGTAAATGTAGGCATTCAGCAATATGCGAAGATGGCGAATGCTTAGAAAACATTTTTGTTGTAGTTATTTCTCACTTGCGCAGAGAAATGTTTATAAACAGCATGCACCGGTGCTGATAGTTGAATTTTTTTTAAAAATTCCTTCTCATTTAGAAAAAAATAAATCCATCAGTCTGCATTGATTTTGAATCTTTAAAATAATATTTTTTTGTTGAATTTCACTATTTTGCACTTAAGCCAGCAAATATCAACATTCAGCATGTTAAATGTAGAAAAAAAAATTTTTTTCCATTATTTCTCAGTCAGACAGGGATTTGTTGATCCGAAGTTAAGCATGTAGTGATGGGAAAATAAGGAAAATTTTCATCCAGTTAAATTTCATGAATTCGACAGACAGTTGTCAATATTTAGCGTCCTAAATATTGACATTTGTCTGAACGCATACTTATTGAACATGCTAAATAATTTTTGATTTAATTACTTTCCATTCAGACCATCAAAAGCCAGTAATCAGCAACATGGAGAATGTTTATTTTTTTCTTAAAAAATTTCAATAATTCTTACTTAAATCACCAAAAAACTGTGTTCATTATTCATTATTGCTGAATGTTTAATATCATATTTTTGCTTAGAGTACTTCTCACGTTTAACGGGAAATGTCATCGTTTAGCAACGGGTATTATTTCTGCAATGTTAGAAATTCCGCTGAAAAAATGGTTAAATAACAATTTATTTAATTATTATTTTACCATATTCTAACAAAACAGAAAAATAACCATAAGTAAGATGGTAATGCTGTTTAGCTACCAGAATTTTATCGCATCAACTAGGCCCACTTAATGAAGCCACTTAGTTCCCAGCAGATGGTTATGTATTATAGCCGATTGGGCTAATCTGTCCATCTCAAGAGTGACAACACGAGGACTGGAGTTCCCGAGTCGACACCACAATATTCCCTTCATTCCCATACATGAAGTGTTTCCAGTGCCTTGCACTCCTCAAATTTAGATCCTAGAACATTAGAACATGATATTCTCATTCACGCCTAGATGGCGGCACCATACTATCTACCTCCAGAGTCCTGTTAAATTTCCTTTTATAAAGGTTTAGAAACCATGCTGGTTGTAAATGGTCAAAACACCATGTATTCACGGTTTTTTAGCCATAGTAGTTGTAAACGGTTTCAAAACTGCAAAGGATAGAAATGTTTCTTACCATAAACTTTACAGTTAATTGGATCGACAGACTGAGCCTGCAATTTAACCATAATTTCTTAATGATAATTCTGACAGTATATATGCCTCATAAAACAGTTGAAATAAATTTCAGACGTAATATTAGTACTTTGTTTTCATCAATAAAAATATTAAATAAAATATTTCAAAGTATTGCAACTAGAAACATAATAAGTAATACAAAGTGTTTTGAAATGTATTGAAGTATAACAAGTATTGCATCATATTAGGAGAAATATTATTAGCATATTATTCCCAAAAGTTTGCAGATAAATTCTTATATTGAATCTGGCCGCGGCAAATACAACATAATGATAATCAATAAAATAAAAGAGTTTGTAAATAACATTTCGTATTTGAATTTAAGGAACACCAAAACAAGCTATTGTAAAACAGTTTAAACTTTCTTTAAGGAGCAACAGCATGAAAAATTCTTCGGTGAATAATTGCGTCTGTTTGTTAAATCATATTTTTAAAGAAATGGAGTTAACGTAAGCTAAAAACTGCTTTAAGAGATGAAAAAAAGAACTTCAAAATTTTGACAAATGAAATTGAACAAAACAAAGTAATTTATTATTTACGAATTTTCATCGCTGTTTATTTTGCGTATACTAAAACTTTGGTTCTCGAATGAAAATTCTTCAAACAGGAAAAAAAAATGAAGCCGAATCATCTGATTTTTTATATTTAAAAAAGGATATCTAATTTTATGTCTTTATTTAAGGATTGTAAGAATCAGTGCATCGAAAATCCAAAATAATACTGAATTTTAGTTTTAGCTGAAGATTTTGCTACCTATTGGTAATATAGAGGGCTTATTTTGCAGCTCATTTTCAAATACCCTTCCAAAGCGAAAATTTTCTTTGCTTTGGTCCAAATATTTCGGAACGTATATGTCCGTCAATACACCAATTTTACCGCCACCTGCACCAAGTGACATAGCGTCAATCAAAGCGGAGCTCAGAAGTACCAAAATCTTTGAAATATGAAAAACTGTTTTAAGAAAAGGCTTTCTTCTATCTTCTTCACAGGAGAGATTCTGAATGCCGCAGAAAATATTAGTTATCTTTTTATATCCCTAGATAACTATGTTTGTTTGACGCAAATATTAAAGCAAAGAACACAAGTCGCAGAAATAAATATACTTTTAAAACAAAACTAGTACTACTTCCTCTTCATATAAAGTTATATAGTGAAATTCAAATGTGAATGCTTCCAAAAACAGCAGGGTCAGTGTGGAGCCGTGAAGTGAAGAGTTCATGCTGGTGAATGTAGAAAGTAAGCCACGAAAAGGCAAGTCTGTGCATGATTTTTACTCCATTCCTTTAATTTAGTTCTAAATACCAATGTTATGGATTCAATGTAATGCTACCGAATGCATCAGAATCAATGTGGAAATGTTTGAAAAATTATCATAATTAATTTAAAAAGAAATATGGGGATTCGGAGATCGAAATTCTGCGGTGTTTCATTGCACTTGATTAATATTTGATATATTTGACAGTGTGATTAATATTTGATTCAAAATATGTGATTAAATGGAACACGGAATTTTCAATTATACTTATACAATAGTGTCTTAGAAAGTAGAGTTTCATTTTCTCTATAAATAATAATCGAAGATATGTTTAAATGTTCTTGATTTAAAAAAAAAAAAAAGAGGAAACTGTTTTTTTTTTAATATCTATTAAACGATACCTTATGCTCAAACTTAGCTTGAGCAATAGGGTACGCTCAAAAATATCTTAGCCACTCTGGCTCCTTCACTAATTTTTGGTATTATGTTCGACATTCCATGGCCAAATTATTAGACGCACTATGAGATATGTAACATCTTAATTTTTAGGTGATACTAAACAGCTTTATTGTTTTTAATTGACTGAAACCGGTTTGCACTTGTTTACGTTCGTGTATCAAATTAGGCGATTTATAATATAAATTCTACTATTCGATAAATTGGACGATATGAAATATAGAATATTTATTATATCAGGTATTGTATTAGTATATTATAATAATTAGACCAAATTAGTAGCTGCACTGTAGTGTGTAAATAATTACATGCTTAACATGATTTTGTATGCAATACTCTTATATTTAAACATACATATAATGGGCTTTTATTCTGGAGATTTTTTTATATACTTACTATGTTTATTTATTTTTAGCGTATTGCATTATAATGTTAACTAATTAAAACATGAGCATAAACATGTGTAAACTGGTTTAAAAACAATAAAGCTGTATTGTATAATCTCATAAATTTATGATTCTCCATAGAATCTTATAATAATTTGTCGTATAATAATTTGGCTAGAGACTGTATATATGCGATATTAGGTTCTAGAAGGCTAATGCTTGAATCAAATTAAGACAATTGTATTTAAATTGAATCAAATTAAGACAATTTAGAAATATTCAATACTTTCAGCACGTCATTTGTTTTAATCACACAGCAATAAAAAATAATAGGAACCAAAATAACCCCAACCTTCTTTAAATTGTCTAATATACCCTTTGAATGTGTATAAAAATGCTCATTTCACTGTTAATTTGAAATTAAATACTCGTTCACACAATTTTTAGAGTTTTTCTTCACCCTGTTTGTAAAGGTATCATAACACATTTTTAAGGTGTAGAAGTAGGTCAGGCTTAGAATTAAAAAAAACCAAAGTAATGCCAAAGCTGCGAACCTCGTTCTAAATAATGTAGACTTAATAAATTAATTTTAGAATATAATAATATCCACCATCTAAGACTTTTGCTCTTGAAGAATAAGCTTATGCATTAGAAATGTTTATATTTTAAGTTCATTTAGCATTTCATGAAGATTAAACTATTTAAACAGGCTATTTGCAATATTTAACTTATAAATTTGAATCATTTGTCACTCAGTATTTCATCATCTTAAAATATGAAATATAAAAAAAATATAAATTCATACTTGAAATTAAAATAAAAAAGGTTAGAATTATTTAACTTATTTTGGAAAAAAATTCTTTTAACAAAGGAGAACAAATTCTCTGGGAAATGTAACAATACTTCCATAAATAAAAAATGACTAAAAATAAATAAAAATGAAAAAGAGTAAAAGCCAATTAGTTTTTTTTGTGTACTTCCAAATAGGTATTGTTTGTACAATTTCCCGTGGAATGTTTTAGATGCATCAACAGAATTAAATATTTAAAGAAAAAACAAATTACCTTTTGATATTCTTTAAAAGGTTTTTTTCTTCCTTTTTTAAAATTTTCTTTGAAAAAAAAATCTGCCTTTTTTTCCTTACCCTTCTTTCATTTCTGAGTGAAAGGAGAAAAAATTAACTAAAGAACTTTGAAATAAAGCAGAATCATAAAAAAAGAGCGTGGAATCTCAGTTGCGAAATATAAAAGAAATCTTGTATTTATTTTCAATACCCGAGAGCACTCAAATTGATGACATGGCGTAAAAAAATATAATGTTACAGTTTTTTTTTTAAAAAAAGTTATTACAAGTATTGTTTGAAAATATTTGGAATACAAAATAATGAATATATTGAAGATTAAAATCGTATTGATAGCAAATGAAAGAGATTGCAATAGATTAGTTAGAATAATAATATTGTCAATCAGATCATAACTACTCTGTCAAAATTAAAAGACCCATTTCTGAAGATTCAAAAACCATTGTGCTGTATTTCGTTATTTACATCAATTAATTTGTCATGAAATTACTTAATTCTTGAGGAAGCGCAAACAGTTTGATAATATTGCTTTCTCACTTAAGTGCCATACATTCTTGGAGCTATCCAACTTTTTCTTTCTATTTTTTAATTGTTTGTTACGTTTAATACTTCGATAAGGAAACTAGATATATTAATATCACCAGGTTAGAAACTTAATTACAGAAATCGTCCTCAACAGATGACAAAAATTATATTTTCCAGTGTGTCGAATCAATGAAACTCAAATATTTGCAGTAGTAACACAGATAGGTGAAACAATCACGCATTTAATGAAAGAAGCGTAAAACTTGATACACACATATTAAGCTTTTATTTTGTAATAGAAGCCATCTTATATTTAGCAAATAATAATAGTAGCTGACGTTGAAAGGGAAGGCCTCAGAAAAAGTTGATGCTTATTTTAAATGTTTTTTGACAATTTTGAATGGCATATATTAAAGAAATTATTAAATTTTATCTTCTGTGCATGCAGTTTTTTACTTTAATCAATCTATGTCACTTAGAAAAATATTTGTTACCTGTCATTTACCTCACCTATACCCACTATTACATTTCAATCATATTCGTTTCTTGATTAAAAACAGATTATTACATTAAATGTATTATATTTTATTCTATTTTTTATAATGTATGTCATATTACGTTAAAATGGCATACATGATAAAAAATACTAGAAGTACTATATACTCATTTAAATCAAATTTTATGGATTAAATGTGGGTAAAGTATTTGCACTTATTTTATTATATATATTTGTACTGTTGGATAGTTTATACGACATTGAATGAATGTATAATTGCGTAATAGATTAGATTTACATAATAGATTAAAATCAAGCTTTCATAGTTTTTTCCCTTATCTCTCTAATCTTAGTCAGATTAGATCCATGAGTTTTTTCGCCTTTATTACCTCCAGGTCGATGTCGGGTCGTTTAAATAGATCGTCTTGCATCAAGGTCCCTTGATATCATAGGCCATATTGATTTGATATCACCAGCACAAGGAGATCGAAGGCAAAAGGTATCACAAGCTCCTGAGATGGGCCTCTTAATTGTATTTAATTCTGCCAAGACAGAGAGAAAGGGAAAGAAACAACGTCACCATGAAGCTAAAAAGTATTCACAAATGGCAATTGAGAAAAATAACAAGTCGTTTACTGACGTAATACAAAATTTGGGAAATCCTTTTGGTCATAGAAGCTCAGATATTATGATACATGACAGCAAAAATACAGTTCACACTGCAGTTACACATTATTAAATTTTGAAAAATTCTAATAAGATTAACGTACTATGAATATGAAATTTGTAGTTCAGAAAAATATGTTAATAAAACTAAAAAATTTTTTTCATAACATTCATTTTTTCTAACTCTTCCATTATTGTGAAACCGGTTTACCGAAATTTATGTTTTTTTTTCAAATTTATATCTCTTATTACCACACATTTAGTAAAAATCACAAAACTAAAAGGTAAATTTAACTGAATAAATATTTTTTTCTATGCTCTAAAGTATCAAGATTAAATTACACATTTTTTCCATATTTACAAAATTTTATAACTTATTAGAAAGCTATTTTTTTTTGTAGATTTAGCCACCATTATCATCAAATTGCTTCGGTAAACATTTGCGAGATTTTGTAGTTCCTGTAAAGCCAGAAACATGGTAAATTTTACCATATTCTGGTAGATTTACCCATACTTTTTTTCCAAAGCTGTATGAGATACACGTCTCTGATGCGCTTGTTAATATATTTAAGCATATATTAGATCCTATTAAACACAATAATAGATACTTTTTCATAGCCCCATAGTTTGAGAAAAGTCAAACACTTATAACGGGTGCCACTAAAGAAAGATAACTTGTAGTTTTCGATATTGTGTAGGGCATCACAAGTGCGTTAAGGAGATTTGGATGAATTTTTGGACAAAGTCTTTTTGAGCACAAAATTGTGAAGAACAAAGTCAGATTTATGAGTCTTTAAGTCAGATATATTACAGAAATTTCCCCTTCTAGCAAATACCAAATCTATAACAGTAATTCTGATAATAGATGATGCTATAATTTTTAATATGCAACAACAAGAATTGGTAAAACATTCGAAGATTATGCCAATACTGTATTTTTACACTAAAGAGTAGTACTGCAAAGTAGTACAGATATCATTGTGACGTGTATATACTTGACAAATTGAAAAGTGAGCTATACATCAAGAGGAGAAAGGTAATTAGAGTTCATGTTGGAACCTAAAAGTTGACATCCTAAACATTGATGAAACTAGGAGATGATGAAATATTGATGAAACTAAGAGTTGATAAAACTATGAGCGAGTTGTTCCCTTTCTTAGTTACAATCTTAGCAGCTATTTCTTTGGATAAGCAAATTATTACTACTATTGGTAGTCATGTTTTTACAGTAAATCGTTAAGATACATTGGGACTGGTTCCCTGCAATCACGAAAGAGCTGTCACACGAATGCTACTTCATTTATGTGATACTGAGACGCGATACTTTTATTTATCGCACCAACCTGCTGTACTAGAAGGGGGAGGCATTTAATTTTTGTCATTAGACTGCACAATGTTCAATATCTTATACATTTTTAAATATTGTTTTATATTTTATAAAGTTAAATGCGCCATCTATTGATATACTTTTGTCCCTAAATTTTATACTAAGTAAAAACAAAATGTTTATGCACTAAACAATATTCTTCAATCAACAGGTAGGTACTGACATTAATTTTCTTTCTACTGAATAATAGTATAGGGTGATTAATAGATCATAAAAATAGAATTTTTCATCTTCAAAATATAAACTAGTTTTTCTTTATTATTAATGCATTGCATTCATTTATTCATTCAAAATTAGAGAATTAACAGCAACAAATTTCGCAGCCAATATTTAAAACAGTTCTGAAAATTCTATTTTAACCGACTTTAAAACTAATTTGCATTTTGCGTTTATAATAAATACTCTTCTTAAAAAATAAATTAAAATAAAATCCTCGAATAATTAATTTTGTCCTAATTCTTTTTTACTCTCAAGAAATTGATATCCCAGCAAATATTTCAACTAAATATTGAAAGGAGAAGAAAAAAAAAATTGCATTCGAGGTACGTAAGATCCAATCTGGGAATTAAAGAAAGGACGCCAAAAACATGAGGCTCGTTAAGAGAGGATGCACAAATTGCGATGAGAGACTTTACTTCGCTAAGCCTATGAAGTCGCAGGAGAAATTAGATTTTGTGATTGGATGACTCTATGAATGATTTCGGGAAAATTATATTATTTTGGCACATAATTCGATAAAGAAAAATGATCTCTCAGTAAATTATATAAGATGTTGGTTAGAGTGTGGCAGTTATTATATAGAATTGCATGATATTAATAAAAAATTATAAAATTTATTTATTTATATTGATTTTTTACTATATACATATATATACATGAAAAAAAGGAGATGAAAAATATAAAATTCAGTTTGAATACATGATCGCTTAGTTGAAAATCAGAAACATTGATGTGTGAACATTTTAGACAATGCTCACATTCCAACTCAATTATCCCATCCCAGCTGTATATTTTGGAAGAGTTCCATTTCTCGCTTTGTAGGGCAATTAATTCATTCATAAATCGGAATAGCATATATCTCTATGATCATTCATATAGCACAATCATGGATATTATTTTATAACCGTTGTTGAACAACCGACCCAATTTTTGGTTTACGACTACTAATGCTCATTTTCGTAGCCTTGTAATTTTGAACACAATTCAGAAGACAAGGGAAGTCCTGGACCAGGTATTGGGAGAAATGTACCTTCGTGGTGGACTTTTTTATGGGAACTAACACGCATTTGCGTTACATCGAGAGGAAAACCATGAAAAACTCCGACTGTTAGGCTGAAGGGGAGGGGAATCTTACCCATGATCCATCTACGACTGAGGATAGTTTACATCAGGTGGTCAGTGCCAGCCTGGTGCGGAATTCGTATCGACCAATCATATCTGAGATTCGAACCCGGTTCACCTCATTGGAAGGAGAACGCTCTATCCCCTGAGCAACCACGGCTCCACAATCATGGATTTTATTTTATTTTATCCGTCGTTGAACAGCCGACACAATTTTGGTTTACGACTACTAATGTTCAAATCCGTAGCCTTGTAATTTTGAACCAATTCAGAAGACAAGGAAACTCTTGGATCGGTACCGCCAGAGGTATCGGTTTGTTATGTGAACATGGAGGACTTTGCGACTGTAAAGATTTAACATGCATCAGTCACCATTTACTTCACGGGGAGTCTTCGGCTGGCGGAGATCGAACCCACGAACTCTTGAACGTGGGCCCAGTGCCCTACCAAACAGGCTATCCCGACCTTACAATTATGGATTGATGGAATTGGTGTTCAAAGACTGGATTAGCCTTCCCAAAGTCTTGTTTTAAATCCCATAGAGCACATTTGGGACAAATTAAAGCGCCAGACAAATCGACCATACTCTCTGACAGTATATTGTGACCCATGTCAGGGAAGCAATTTATATGCCTCTCTTTTAAAAAAGCTGATTAAAAGTTTCCCCAGAAGAGTGTAGATTGTCATCGATGCAAAAGAGAAACCAATATTATGTTTCAAGACTCCCGGAGTTTCAAGATTCCCGGGTATTTAGCCTGATAGTGCATCCAGTTTCATTAAACTTTTCTTCCAAACACAATAAATTATTTTATTTGATTAAAAAAACTCATTTCGCTTCAGAAATATATAGATTGGTAATAACAATTGACATATTTCAATGGATCAAAAATAGGCGTCGATTTGCCTGATGTGAATGAGATACCACAATGAGATACCATCCTCATTTACGCCAGACAAGTCTTGAAAATGTATGATATATTTGAGCCTTTGAGACATATTGAGTGTTAATAACAATCTGTATATTTTTGAAGCGATTTAAGTTTTTGAACGTATTAACATCACACCATTTCAGTTTCTTTGGATTATTTATCTAATGAGGGGTTTGTTAGGTGTCACCTTATTTTCAAAAAAAAATTATTTTTATTGTTACTCTGGATTTGTTGTATAGTTTGAAATTTTTCCACGTACTTTCATGCTAAACAACCAAAATATCTAAAACTGAGTTTGTTGGAGACTTTTAAGGACTTTCATTAATCAGCGTTAACTAGAAAAATTGCAAAAATTTAATTTATTTGTTTGTAAATAATGTGCTTTATCCTTAAAATAATTGTAAAATTGTGATGTAATGTAGCTGAATTTGATCAACCAAAAGAAATGATTGCTCAGATACATTTAATGTGCGTATGTTATTCTGTAGTTACGTTTTAAGAAATATTTTAGATTCTTTGTCCTAACTAAATTAATAAAATTTAATAATCTATTTAGAAAAAGAAGCAGTAAATTATTAATAGAAAATTTGACAAAATTAATCCTTCTGAATGTGGATATTTAATTTTCTAAGCAAGCTTATTTACAAGACAAAAAAAAACGATGCAGAATTTTAATCGCTAATTGTTGGTGTAACTAAATATATTTTATTTTATTTCATGACCGCCGTTGAACAGCCCACCCAATTTTTGAGTTTACGACTACTAATGTTCAACGCCGTAACATTGTAATTTTGAACCAATCCGGAAGACAAGGATACTCCTGGATCGGTACCCCCAGAGGTAACTAAATATATTAGAATAATCCTCCCAAAATTGTTAATATTAAGCTGGCAGCATATGGCATATGCATATGCTTCATTGAAAAAAAAAAATATCCTGAAGCACACGATCTTGCCTTTATGAAACATATAATTCTCTGCAAATATCCTTTATATAATAGAGAAATGTAGACAATACATACTATTGCTATAAGTTGGAGTAGCTCAGTAGGTTTGAAATAATTGAGTCACAAGGAAGTCGAAATTTAGGTGAGAAAACTCTAAATGTTCATTCAAAACATTTAAAAATGTGAATTCAAATAGTAAAACCCCGTTATTATATGTTTGTTATGCATGTACTGCATTGCTATATGACATATGCGTCTGTTTTCAAAATACACCGTAAAATACTTGAAATTGCTCTAAAGAAACATATCCTTCACCACAAACATTCTCTATGATGTAGTGGAAAAAAATATAGACAGAACACTTGAATTCAGAGACATTCTCTAAAACAAAAAAATAAAAGCAATCACATATGCACATAATCGCAACAAATTAAGGAGCTTCCCAGCTGCCACAAGTCACCAAGTCCAGCAAAGAAGCAAGAAAGTGAACAGGGAGCAATATCCATTCCAGTTTTCCTGTACAGGCAACCAGGGAGCAATTTAAAGGGAGGAGAAAATAACAGCCCCCTACCACCTCATGCGGTTTCTAATCTTCGTTTTGCGTCTTCCTTCCAATTCGAATTCTGATGCAATGGAATGCCTTTCCAAGAAATAAGAGGGGGGTATAAAGAGAACAAAGCAAGATGTTTCTCGGGCACCCCTCTTTCTTTCTAATCATTTCGAGCGCTCCAGGTTTTCTTCAGTTTTTTTTTTGTTCCTCCGATTCTCTCTTTGGATATCCCATTTTTCGCACTGCAACTCCCATAATCCCCCGTTGTACGTGCCCTCGAGTGAGATTAGGGGTCTATATCATGTAATTTGGGTTGTCTTTTGTGGTATCTTTTGAAAGATGGAGGCTGGTTCACAGTGTATAATGTATAGTGTGATGAATAATCCGTATGCATTGAAAATAGATGCGTAAAGTGGTGAAGTGTTATTGCGTGGGATTTGCATGTATAAAATGAAAATGACATGTGCTGAAGTTTCCAGTTTTTTCCTTCAAAACTCAGGAATATGAATTTTTAAAGATTTTGGTAGCATTTTAAACAGACCATAAACTCAAGTAGTTTCAAAAAACTGGTTGCGAGTTTATTTATTTATTTTTTTTTAAAAATAAAGGTATCTGTCTTTCAGGAGCTGTTCGTGGACAATTACAGAAGAAAAAACATAATTTTTTTTTTTCATTTTCAAAGCTGTTTCAATTTTTAAAAACAGTTTAAACGGTAAAAAAACTTGCACTCAAAATTCCTGAAATTTCGGGGGCGAAATAGCTTTATGTAAAGCAAAACATTCCCTCAAATCAAAGAAATTACTAACTTTACCTGCTAGAGGATACGAATTTAATTAAAAGTAGTATGCTTCATGTAACATATCGATTACACAATTGGTTATAAAAATATACTAAAAATAATGACAACATGAGCACTCAATTATGGCCCGGAATCGAAACAGGATTACTTGATTGACAAGTGAACGCACTAGTATCATTCGATGATAACAGTATTAGCATATTAATTTTTAACATTATATTGAACAAATGCTGGTTATAATCCCTGAACTGCAATGAGACGACACGGAAGCAATTTGATCAAATATTAAGCAATTTCATCAAACATCTCATTAATTAGTTTTGTTTCTTCGATTCTCCTTATGGATATTCTTACAGTGTATCGTTGTACAACGTACGCCAAATTTTATTTCAAAAAAGTTGAATTCATATTCGCAGATACTAAATATTGATTTCATTTTTTTTTTAATCAAGATGAACCCATGTAAGTAATTAAGTGATTCAGATTGTCAAATTTCTTTCAAGTCTGGTTATTTTTAAACAATTTAGAAATATTTATAATAACAAGAGAGACTTATAAAATGCATTTATACATATGGAAGGAATTAAATATATTATAAAAAAAATTTTGATGTCTGGCGATTAAAAAATATTTTTGTTGATTTTTTTCCCTAAATTTACTTATGTTACACATTTCTGATGAACAAATGCATTTAGCATCTTCACAAACATTTTAAGACCCCACCCACTTTTACATAGCTTATATTTTCTAATACTTAGATGAACTTTTCAAGAAAATTGTAAAGTCATTTCAATTTTCTCGTAATTTCGAAACAGAAACACGGATATTGTCCATACGTAAATAAATACCAGCACAAAAAATAGCTGTTAATTAGCAACTTTAAGGCCTTTGGCAATCATTGAAACTAGGTCAGCGTATATCATTGAAAATAATTATATGGAATAAAGCGATCAAATATAAATTAAACAGGAAATATGATACAATTATAACATATTTAACTATATGAAAACAATAACATTTATAAAGATGTGATGATCAACAAATTCAAGTTTTAGAAAAATCTATTTTTTGCATATATATAAAGACATAACTGCATATATAAAGACATAATAAGTCATTTAGCGAACCTTATTGAATGTTTTTTCCTCATTGAGTTTTATAATAATAATGAATATGGATATGTTTAAAAACATGGAATATATATGGAGTATGTTAAGGAATATTTTGGCCCATAGAGAAATTCTAGTAATAGAATTTACTGTGAATTTCTAAAAATTACTAAAATGACATCTAACACAAAACAAAAAAAATGATAAAAACATATATTTTTTTATTTTCTTTAAAAACAGCTTTTTTCCGTGAATTTTTTTTTATTTACTCACTTCAAATTTTAAACTAAAGATTTTTCTTCTCATTAGATTATAAAGCTTCTCAAATTTTGGAAGTTAATGGAAAATGTTCAATTTTCTTGTTTAATATGTCTGTAATTTATCTTCTTCTCTCGTAAACATAAGTTGCTAATTTTAGAATTCATTTAGCAACTGTTAAAAATAAGTTAAATGTAACTGATCGCTTAGGATGCCTCGCTAAAAGTGGAGAATTCAACAATATAATTAAAACTAATATAAGATATTCAAATTAATAAAAAAAATTTCATACCTAAAGCAAAATTGACGAAAAAAATTTCGTCGGTATTTATTTCACAAATACATAAATATTTCATAGAGTAAATACATAAAAAGCCTCATATATAGTATATCTTATTACTAGTTATAACAGACGGTATCGTATAACTTAAAAAATATCGAAATTAGTAGATTTGCCATAAAGTATTTATAATAAATAAGTAAAGGGTTGACCAACAATTTCTTATTATCGAAGCTGATGACAGAAATTTTTCTTAAGTACGATATAGTGTGCAAAACCCTTTTCAACTACTCTCGCCAAAAATTGGGAAAAACAGTACTACAAGGTAAAAAAAATAGATTGTGAATATTTTTTGCAGTTTTTTTTTCACTTTGAACAGCTCTTTATTCTCATTGCGTGATTCTAAAATTCTCGCGTTTTTTCGTTTCTTTAGAATTATTATATTCATATTTTTTTCTTTATTTTTCTCTTTTATGACGCTGAAGATTCAAAAAGATGGTTTTTGGTAAATTATTCAATGACTCTAGAACACGCAATCTGCTGGTGCGTCTAAAATACTATACTTTGGTGAGCTGATTCGCGGAATATGAACATTAATCATATGCATTTTCGATATAAATGAAGCAAAACTTGGGCAAAAAATTGAATACGTATGAAAATAAACTAGTTTTTTTCCCTCAGAAACTAATGCAATTAGGTTCTGAGGTTTTTATTTTTCAGTTTAAGTGATTTTTTGCCTTTTACATAGCGTACTTATTAAATCAAAAAATTTTAAACATTAATTGGCTTCTTATACATCGTAATTGGAACGAAAATAAAATTTTATGATAAAAACTGTTTTTAAAGAGCGTATTGTTAGTTCTAAATGTATTCTTTTAACTTCAAAAATAAATAAATAAATACACACAATATTAAAAAAGTTATAAACTAATAACTAATAAACTAAACTTGTAAATAAACTAATATACATTAATTTGAAAAAGGAAAATACTATTTTATTTTTGTCATTTCTGTAGGGCAATCCTACGAATGAAATGCCATATTTTGGATATTAATAAAATTTTTATGAATTCACGTTTGGTAATAGGAAATTTTGGTTCAGATTTGCAATTTGTTTCTAAGTATATTAACCAATTTCCTTTATCATCCAAAGAATCATCTTTTAACAAAGACGTAGGAAGGAACATTTAAAAAAAAAATAGAGAGAATTTAAGTAGTGAACGAAATATGTTGCAAACTTGATGCTTTTCATGATTTTTGTTTAATGTGTTATTAAAAAATATGTTTTCTTTCTTAAGCCTATTTAAAAAGCTACACTGTTTTAGTTTCTTTAATGTGGTAATTAAACTTTCAGCGATACAGCTAGTCTAAGAGAGACTAATACTTTTATTCTTTATAAATCATATATGGTGTTAAAACAGCAATAAATTTTCATTTTAGTGTCTAAGAAACTGTTGAAGTTTGTATTGTATATTCATCAATCAGAGAGCTTCTGTTAATATTTCAGCACTTTAATTACTCAGAAAATGTTTGACATTTTGCTGACGATTAAATTGGATTAAATTCAGCTTCAAAGATGCCAATACTTTGATTACAAAATTTTTCCTTTACTACCAAAAAAAAACAAAACAAATAAAGTTAATTTGAAGAGGGATTTGAAAAAGAGTTAATTTGAAGATATGATTTGTGGAGGTGATTGTGTAGTAATTTTTACATTTTATATATTACCCTTAGAACATCAAGTTTCTATTCATGCTTGATTAAGTTTTAAGAACAGCGTTTATTTAAAAAAAATGTATCTTATAGTTTTAATCTGAATATTTTTACTTGTACAATATATTTATACATAACTATAAGACAAGAAAGTTACGTGTAACGACTTGACATAAAAAGCCAAAATATAAATTAAAAATCTTAATAACGGAAGAAAATGCAATAATTTATGTTAAATCAGTAATTAAAATTGTAAACTTTCTTTCGGAAGTTTTTGTGATAAATTTAAGAGGTTGCAAAAAATTTTTTAACTTTTATTTAAATGAAGAATTTATTATTTTTTATCTAAATTTTACTCATACGTAATGAAGAATTTACTGCAGAGAGAGCAAAATAAGAATTGTCCCATCTGTAAATAAATAGCGCTGTTCTCTATTGCAAAGAAATTTGTTATTATGTTTTATTTTTCAAATACACAATTATTATTACAATTATTCTTGATGTGTTAAATATTCATACATTAATGATTTCTATTACTAAAGTTTTATTTTTTATTCAAAAAATTCAAATCGCAAATGAAATTATTTACCATCAAGTGTGAATAAGCCATAAAATATCTGACTTTGTTTTTATTTTATTAGCATCATGTAAATGTTATTAACCAATTCAATAATCTGGCACTTTCCAATTAGCATTCGACATTTCGCAATCCACTGAATTAATTGGAAAGGTCTCCAATGTTTCCAAATTATCTTGACACTTTTTAACATATTTTCGAGAGTCCATACAGGCTAATTCTAGAGGCCATAAGGCTGGGTGGCGCAGTTGGTTTGTCGTCGGCCCTCTGGGCCCAAGTCTGCGGGTTCTATCCCCGGCCCAGACACCGGATTTTCGGGATGCAGAAAATCCTCAGCTGCCATGTCGTATGATTATGCGGCATGTAACAGATCCCTGGAGTGCCTTAATGGCTCTTGGCATTTCCGGCAAAATTAAATTCCTAGTGCACTTTAGCATCCAAATAGAGTCTCGGTGCTGCCATCTAGTGTGGCAGAAACTAGACGTCCAAATTAACATGACAAACGGTATCTCACCCATTGTGGTGGTCCTGAAAGAGTGGATACCA
>NC_092207.1:93033050-93048916 GCF_043381705.1 Parasteatoda tepidariorum
TTTTGAGAATATATATATATTTATATATATATATATATATATTAGTTCCAATGTGTATTGCTTTTACCCACACATATTTAGTTGTTGCAACGTTGCAACTTAGCATTTTAATTAATGTTTCGAAGCAACTGCATAATAAAATAGTTATCTCCGCTAGATTTTACTTAGTTTATTCACTAGAACTTATTCCAAATGCGCATTTTAAATTAAAACTAATTATAATTCTTCACATTACTCGAGGCTTTGACAGCAAACTTAACCGTTCTGAACTGAGTTTGTTAACTTTTCACTTACAAATTAATTAGTTTTGAACGGACACGTTTTTTTAATGTTTACGAGAAAATAACTTTAAGTTCTAGACATTCATTGCAGTAAGGAAGACATTTATTACAGTAAGAGGATTTCAAAAGGAAATAACTGACATCAGAGGATTCTCTTAATGAATTATATTTATTAAAATATTCTTATACTTCAAGGATTCTGTATACTAAAATAAAAGTTAGAATAAATATATAATGTGATAAGTGACAGTTTTATTTAAAAAAATAGTAGTTTAGTATAGTTATCTTAATTCTTTTTCTAAAGGGTATTAAAATTTAAGTGCATTTGTAGATATAAAAAAAAATCAAAATTACTTAAATGTCAGAACTAAGTAAACATTTCTCTTTTAAGAATATTATTGAAAAAATGTTCTCTAATTATGAGTGATGCATTTAACTGTTTAACTTTAAAAAGTAACTTCACTCATCATCTTTTGTTAAGAATTGTTTTATCTGTGTTTGTTTTATCAATCATCTCATCTCTTTTTTTCTGTAACCATTGATGCCATACTAAGCAGTTGAACTAAAAATAATGACTTGTTTATTATAAAAAAATGTATATTCAAATTTTACTATTTTTCTTTTGTTTTTCGATGAAATTGATTCCAAAGAACCAACTGATTGGATATTTCGTCAAATTTAAAAAGCTGGTATCTCTACTTTGAGAATAAAAATGCGATTAAAAATAAAATGCGGATTTATACTCTTGGTTAAGCTGCGCAACGCAAAGTAAAAGGACTCAGAGTAAATGTGTATCAGGAACCGAACCTAAGAAATCTGATTGATACTCAAGTACCGTAACCTCAATGTGAATAGTTTTAAAATAAATGAAATTTGTAGAGCTTACAAAATATTTTGAGAGGACACACGTTTGAGAAAGTAGTTTTACCGATTTAAAAAACAGGTTTTTGTATAACAATATTAGCGTAAAAATATACAGATATGAATGACAGAATACTATGGAGAAAACGCATGCTTGAGTAAGCGGTTTCGCTAATTTAAGAATCGCAATTTTGTATTGCAATATCAGTGTAAAAATATAAAAAGTACTGCTCAGTGATAACTGAGTAGTTACAAAGTAGGGTATTATTTCTTAAAGTGTCTCTTTATAATTTTAAACAAAATTGGGAATTTCAGGAAAAGCGACTCAGTCAAGTTAAAATAGATTAGTAATGGGATAGTTAGTCAAGTTAATATCAAAATAGCACAGTCTGTGTTAAGTTTTGAGTTAAAAAGAGAGGCATTTATTCTGCAGAAGAGGAAATTACGTTCACTTTTCAATGCTATCATAGAACAGTAGGGCACAACATTTGTTTTACTGTGTTAATAAGTGGGCGGGATTTTAATGGGCCCAACTCATACCATTCATACATTAGAATCGAGTTCTCTAACCCTGAGTTTCTTCACCTATATAAAATCCATTTTTACTTATTTTTTACGTTGCATATTTTTCATACATACTGGATTTCCGATAAAAGGTAGCAAACTTTGAAAAAGAAAGCAGGCTTGCTAAAGGAAAATGGAAGCAGACAATGTTATGTATAACATCATGGTCTATTATTGTAAAGGCTTTGTAAAGGTTGTTTTTCGGAGGAATAATATGCTATTTTCATAAATGATGTGAACTTACAAAAGTTGCTAATGACCATTAGGTCATGCTTAGTCTATCTTAAAACAGCTCTCTCTATGATTATTTTGAAAATGGTGTAAAACGTGAATATGTAAAAAATCCACAGTTTTGAGAAAACGAAAAGCGTTTTGTGGTATAATTTATTAATCTCTTGAAACTTTCCCTAATGCTGCATTATATGGGCTCAAGAAATTTACAGAAAATGGGAATAAGGCATTGATTTTGATAATTTTCATCTAGGTGGAATATGTCAACTAATTATCGATTATTTTAAGAAAGTTAAATAAATTTTTAAATATTTTAGTTATTTGTCCATTCTAAAGCCCAGCTAAAGCACTTAAAGTGTAAGGCACTTAAATTGTGCCTTTTTATTTTATTTTTCTTGGCGAAAGAACTTCGAATAATCTTGTTAAGCCACGTGTTCCTAGGTTGACTGTTGCTTTTTAAACATTTTTGACAATATGTAAATTTTGATATTGTTTCACAATAAATTGGAAAATGCACAAAATACCATACTCGATAATTATTAAATATTATCTCTTAGAATCTCTGAAAAACACATAAGAGTTTCTCACTACACAAACAAACACAGTCATGAACGCATAGCACTGCTAAATACGAAGTTTAAAATTTAAATGCAAATAGAGTCAGTGACTTATCGGTATCATAAATACTTTTCACTTCTAATCTAACTCCTGAAAACCATCTAAATTTCCTGTTTCCAAACGTTCCGTTTTCTTGGCAGTTTCTTTTCCTGCAGAAAATAAGCAGGATTGGTGGGAGGAATCAGTTGGTATCCTTGCACATATCTTTCACTGTATGTCAGCAGTAAGATATGTGCAAAAGCAGGAGGGGTGGAGAGTGTGTGGAAAAAGATTTGGAAATGAATGTTGAGGGGAGAAGGCTGCTAAAAGAGTCAGGAAATAAATGATGTCACGAAGAGTTGCATGTCAAACGCTAGAAATCGGAAATGTCCTTTTCCTCAATCATTCACGCACCCAGAGAAGCGATTCTAATCGATTAATCGTTAGAAGAGCCATCGCGTCACGGCACGCCAGATTTTGGCACGGCCAAAAGATTCAGGGTGATGTCTTCAGGCGGTTAGGTCTTTTTCGATCCCCATCTTCCTAGGATTATCAGATGAAGAATTTTTTTAGATTGTTGATTTGAGAACGATTACATGTGTGCCTACTCGCTAGGAACGATTATTGAGTATATTATCTGGAAACTTATAACACATAAAATCACTTTATAACGCACAGCATAATTCATTTAATTAAGGATTTTAAGGATGTTTCAAACATCAATAATGACCATGGGTGATTTTTCTTACTTCATGGTTTTGTGATTGTTATTTAGAGTCAAATGCCAATTTTTCTACATTTCTAGTACCATTATTTTTTGTAACATTATTTTAAATTAAATAAAAGCATTATGAGCAAGCTTCTTAAAAACTCTCGAGAAAATATTTAAACAGAAAACAACAATTATGTAAACGAAACACGATATAAATATAAATTTTATTGTTTTCTTTTTAAGTTATAAAATTATATTCAACAAGTAAAAAATTTAAATTGATAACGTTAAGTGGAAAAAATAAAAACACTGTAATCTTATAAGTTAATTAACATTTGAGTTAAATTAACTTTTACTATTGAAAAGTATTGTCTCAAATACTAACAAAATTAATTATCGAGGTAGATTTTTCTTCTTATTAAATGAAACTAGTTCTCTGTTAATAAGTTTTTTCCTGCAAATTTTTCATTTTTATTTTAAATGTAAAGACTTTATTTGCTAAAAAACCTTTGCTAAAAAACCTAAACTGAAAACCTTTATTTGCTAAAAAAGCAGATAAGTTAGAAGATGAGCTTAAAACAATTATCCAATATATGGTAGCGAAAAATGATTTTATGAAAATAGTTAATTATAATTATTTTCTTTTACTCACAATAGAAATTTTCCTTCCAAACTAACCTTCGTGGAGGATTTGATGCAACTAACACGAAATTTGCAGTTTTGGAGAGTAAAACTACAATAACTTCCCACGGCAAGCCCAAAGGGGGCTACAATTCCCGATCTTTCTGCCAGGGAAGATATCTTTTGTCAGCATTGAGGTCGGTGTGAGCTGGGGGCCGAATTTGTATCAACCAGCCACCACTGGGATTCGAACCTTGTCACCTTATTGGGAGACGAATGCTCGATCCCCAAGTCCAACGCGGCTCCAAAAGTAATGGAAAGGAAGTATGGCTCAATTGAACACTCTATGAAGGTTGCAGAGTTTTGAACGTTATAATAGTTCAGGGGACGAATATATGCTGCAGGAAGTGAGGCAGGAGCTCGGGCATATTTCTCTGGTTACAAGCTATTCAAATCCAAGCTTCCGAACTTTATCTCTGTACCAAAATATGTGACCAGAATACTCCAAAGATATCAGATGGTTTTTCAAGCTAGAAACAAATCTAAACTATTTTATTTAACAAGTGTAACACTAAGATAAACCAAATTTAAAAAAAAAAACATATAACGAAATACATTTTTCGATTTCATGATATTAGGACAAGAGAAAACGCAGTATTTAAAACAAAGAGGGAGCAAACTACAGAGTTCTTGTTCTACTTTAGAGAACACTATACCACGGGGGTAACTTTTCCTCACAACTTCCATTTTACCTCATAAGAAATTTAAAACTTAAAGTATAGAAAAATCGATTTCATGAAATTTCAAATACTTAAAAGAAATTTTCAAAATATCAAAATGAAACAATTTATTAGAGAATAACTTATGATTCAGCAAAAGGGAAGTTCTCTTCTAATAACGTATTTGTATTTTGATATTTTGAATTTTTTTCTAAGATAGCCTAAACCCACTTTTCCTAAACTTTAAATTTTTAATCAGCTATCTAGGTGAAACAAAATTTATTACGAATTTTTTTTATGGTATGGCGACCTCTTATATCCCAGGCATGCGCACTTCCTCAGAACTTTTGATACGGCAGACTGACATACAAAACAAACCAAGAAACTAACAATTATTCATTCAAGAAAACCATTCTCTTGGGTGGATGTGATGTCACACTTCTTTATCAACATATTGGATGAGCACCACGGTTCGAGACGTTATATAATTATAGTTCATTATCGAACCAATTTTAATGACAGCGTTGTAAAAATAATACAAAAGCTCAACTCTCTAAGATTATGTATAAAATATTGATTTTTGCAGTAATCTTTGAACTTATTGAACAATAATAGTTTTAACTGTATAATCGTTTATCTTTCATTTAATTACATGATACTATGGTTCAAATTCGACGTCAAATTACTGTTCAGACGGAACAATAGAGCAGTTAATTAAATTAATCAAGAAGCAACATATTTGCCCCATGTTATTTACTATGCAAATAAGGAGTTCAACATTGAACCGATCTTTCTTTGATTATGGTTATGGAGAGAAAAATAATTATTCCCTAGCATAATGTTGTTGTTCATTTACGTCGCACTAGAGCTGCGCAATGGGCTATTGCCGACGGTCTCGGAAACATCCCTGGAGGATGATCCGAAGACATGCCATCACAATTTTGATCCTCTGCAGAGTGGATGGCACCCCCGTTTCGGTAGCCCGACGACCTGCACGCGAAGTCGAGCACTTTACGGTAGAACAGTTTAACGAGGACAAATACCACACACCCTCGGTCCCTACGCAGGCTGATCCAAGTGGTCACCCACCCGCACACTGACCGTAGCCAGTGATTCTTGACTTCGGTGATCTGCTGGGAACCGTGTCTTAACGATCAGTTCACTGCGGGACCCATAGTACGAAACACACTTTTTTTCAAAGAAAGAGAGAGAGAGTGCATATATTTTTTTTTTTTTTGGATGGTTTGAAATTTATATAGATAATAAGGATTTTTTAAAAGTAAAGCATGTTATATTTTGTTACAGATGTTGAATTTATTCCTATGGTGAAAGAAAAATTTTAATATTTAAATCTATTACTGGTTTCCTGCAGTAACGCAATTCAAAACAGTTTTAAGGGCAAAATATAATTAATTGATAAAAATGAATTTTTAATTTTTCCCTCAAAATAAAAGGGGGAATTTCTCACCCTATTGACTGTTAGCTGTGCTTCCGCGGAAAATTAAAATTCATCGTTACAGCCGCACACAGCTATAAAACAAACGGCATTTCAGATAACCCTTTGCGATTCCGTTTAGAGATATGGTTCGTTATTAATGTCGGTCATTACGTCCTCGCCATCCCATTGTCGGGGCGCGTGCACCAATTGATCAATTTGTCGCCGTTCTTGGCGCGATTGTAATCTTTGATGGTCACTTCGTGGCGTTCTGGTTAGCCTCTGTTTATACAGATTATGAAGAGAGAGTTTGAAGGATTGTTCAGCAGGTGATGCAGATTTGTGAACACTGATTGATTTGGGAGCGTACAGATTGCAAAATTGTGCTGCATTAATCCCAAACCAATAACGATTGTGGAAAATACTACATTATTCAGTCATTGCATTAAGTACGCACAAGCGGTTTTAAATTTACGGAAATGCAGATTTTTTTCTTCATAAATATGTTATCAAGTTTAGGATAACTGTGTCTTCTACATTGTGGTTGAAAAACAGTTTTGTCGACTTGTATACTGTTTATAAGATATGTATATAAAATATTGTATGTAAGCATTATAGGGAACGCACTAAACAGTTCTGTTCAAAATCCTTATACACCTATAACGGTTGCAATTTTATTGATAATATTTGCAGCAACTACATTTTTATGGAAACGTGGTTATTACAGTAAAAGGTGTAAAATGGAGCTAAGGGAATATTTCAAACAGGAAGTGGGGCCTTTAGGCACAAATGGTAAAAATAGTATTTTATTTTTTCTAGTTTGCGTACAACTCTACCAAATGCGCTTTTGGGACAAAGCGATGAAATTATAAAAGAAACATAGTGATTTGAAAGTTGAATCTAATTCCTTGTTTTTTGAGCAGAACAAGGACATAAAGTATAAAGTTTCATAAATGGGTCATAATATTCACATAATAGTGCGGTATTTAAAGTTCTGAAGTGCATCGGCCCAGCTAGAAAAATGCTTTTCTTCTTCTTTGTCTAGCGTCACCATTCTTCGTAATAAAAATATATTTCCAAGTTCATTTTAAATTTTTAATAAGAGGATCAGTTCAATAAAAAAAGTAGGTGAAGCAATTAAATTTTTTTGATATTCCTGCAATGAAACTATAACCGTAAGAATTGAATGGTCGTATGGAACACTTTCTGAATGAGCACCTTAAATACTACTATACATAACTTTATTTCACTCTCTTTAACGTAATGATAACCAGGGAGTCATAATGCAAGAAAAGTTATTTTACAGCTATTTTAGAATAATATAGGTTATGTCACAACTGAATACATATTTTTGAAGGCGCTTTTCAAAATTTAATCTATCTTCTGTAAAATAGTGACTGCTAACTACTAAAGTTTTAAATCTGTTTTCGTAATAAAAGACTGATGCCCTTTTATTTCGAAAGGAATTTATTTTTGAGAACGAAAGAAAATAAGTAAATAAATAAATAAAATATTACCTTTTTCGCGTCACATGCGAACTTTTAACACAATTTTAAAGTCACATGTTCCACTGGGAAAAAAAAAGATTAGTTAAAAAAAAGATTTAAACATAATTAGTTATACGATATCTCAGAGAAAACAAAAATCATAAAATAAAGCAGTATTATTATTCTAGATAACATCATTGCTTATGAAAGCAACAGACAAAAGTTAATGTCTCAGCCAACCCACAAAAGCAATTAAAACTACTCCTAAAGTTTGCTGTAGCAAATTTTATAATAACTTTTCTGCAATTTTAAAGTCTAACTCAGCTTTATTGTCAGAAATTCCTAAAGCTAATAGGCATCTATTAGCATCCTATTTAGACACTGAAAGATGTAAATTAGCAAAGGCGCTTTTATTTGAAAATCGGTTATTTTAGGCTCAAGAGAGCTTTTCTGTATCACCTGGGTAACACAGTTGGGATACACTTTAATTAAGAATTAAAGATTACCTTTTAATTCTTGCTTATCGGTAAACGAGACCTGAATTACAGCTTCGATTCCAATTTAAACGTCCGGTGTATGTTACATGTGTGACGCTGGAAACTTGTTACAAGTCCAATAAATGTGTAGATGTATGTGAAAAGATTGTATAGGCTAAACGTACATTGGATTTCGAATTATTTTAAGATTAGATCTCGCGCAGCAGTTCCCTCAGAGAAAGCAAGAGCCATACTAATTGGTCACGTTTGCAATTTTAGAAAATAATGTTATTTATTCTCTGGGCTTTGTTAGTTGGGAATTTATAACATACATTTAGCAAACTTTAGCTTTTGGTATTAGACATTTAGCTTTATGCTTTGGTAAATTGAATTTTCGGACAGTGATTGAATTCACGGGTGATTGCAATAAATATTTTAGATTTTTTCTTAATTACTTTCGGATGTTACGAAAGGTTTGATTCGTATATTATTAAAAAATATATTTTCTAGACTAATTATAAAAATCTTATCAAAAAATATATACATATTTAAATAGAAAGGAATTACCACCCTACTACCTTATGCTGTAGTGATTCCCAGGTGGGGAGAGGGAGTTTGATGACTAGATAGATTTTTCAAAATGTCAAATGTATCTATTTTTTTCTTTCAATTTTACATAGATTTCTGGAGTTATCTCTATGTTAAATAATTTGTTCCCCATGTTTATTTAGCGATTACAGTGCCATCTCTGAACTAAAATGTTAAGATTAGGAAAATTTTTTCTACAGAATGTTGTTGATTTGAAGATTTTGAAGTTATTTCCCACATCACAACAGAGGGTGAGGTTAAAAAGATCAAAATAGATATTGATAAATGCATGGATTGAAAATATTTCACATGAGTAGGTTATAAATTGTGGTCCAAAGCATATAATTTGAGATATTTTATCGTTTTATCTTATTTATATATTTTGAGTTTTTTTTAAATTTATTTATAAGTGTGTACATGTACTAGATTACAATAAAATGTACTTGTGAGAGTAAGTTTTTTTTTGTATTTAATTTTTTCAGAACATATGAATGTCTCCCAATCCAAAATGAAATAATCGACATTCCTTAGCCAGTGTAGTTATATAATTGTTATCTAATGTATAATATCTTGAACAGTTTAACGAGGACGAATACCGCACACTCTCGGTCCTCACGCAGACTGATCCAAGTGGTCANTTAATTTTTTTTTTTTTTTTTTTTGTATTTAATGTTTTCAGAACGTATGAATGTCTCCTAATCCAAAATGAAATAATCGACATTCCTCAGCCAGTGTAGTTATCTAATTGTTATCTAATGTATAATATCTTGAGATATTTGACGATTTTAATTATTTTTCTTTTCTTACTTCTTATGGACATCTTGTCTGTAAATGATTTACAATGAAATGTACTTGCGAGCTCGTAAGTTATATTGTATTGAAAACAAATAGCAGACATTTTAGGGATTCCCATTTCAAAATTTAAGTAATCGTCACTTTTCAGATAACTGTTTCAGAAGCAAAATTAATTCCACATCCTACACTTAATGAAATTCATTATTAAAAATATTTTCCTCAATAACACTAACTCAGTCATTTTTATATTATAAAACGTTGTATTTTATTTAATTAAATATAATAAGGAATGTATGAAAAGATTCCACTTTTTATCTATAATAAATAAAGTAAAAATTAAATAAGTAAGTATATTTTTATGGCTCAATACTATTTTACTTTTGAGTTATATTTGTACATCCGTAATAAAATAAAGCTAAAGCATTCGACAAATTTTCAACCAGAAAAGAAACAATTCTTTATCTATAATAAATAAATTAAAAATTAAATAACCAAATATATTTGAATGGCTCTGAATACCATTTTTCTTTTGAGTTATATTTGGACTTCTGTAATGGGATAAGGCTAAAGCGTTCGATAAATTTTCGCCCAAAAAGAAAAAAAAAATCTTTGAAAATAAAGAACCAGAGAAAGAGATAGAAGAAGTCTTATATATTGTCAGATTTTTCTTCTTCACAAAACGTTAAAGTGGCGTTCGAAGAAATTGATAGATAAGTCTCATGGGTATGAAACCTCGATGACAGCGACAAATGACGTCACATACTCTCGGCGACAGACGCAAAGAAGAGAATTCGGGACAATGACATGCACGATGGCTGCCGTCGAAGGATGGCGTAAAAAAGAACATTTAAAAATGTTTTAACCATACGATCGAAAAGTACCAAGGAAAAAAAAAAGAAGATAAAAAAGCAAAACCCCGAGCTAGAATGACAATCTCTTTAATGCATATTAAGTTCATAAAAAAATAAATACACATATTTGTTCACACAGCTTGGATAAAAAACGGAATGTTTGAAAAAAGTTTTTCTTTGCGGGACTCGTTTTCATTTGGGAATAAAGCTTCTAGATTTGTGTTCTTTGGATGCATTTATTAGGGACCTTTTTGCCGCCTGCATCCATTAGCAAACTCAAATGGAGTGTTGTTTTTTTTGTACTTTTTTTTTACATTTTGTTTTAAGAGCACTAAAAAGATCACTTATAAAGTCTTGACTTGACACGAACAAGATTCAACATTTTTTAGGTATTCCTTTGAATAGCACACACAAAAAAGAAAGATTATAAATTGCTTTTTTTTACAACCTTTTACTATCATAATCATTGAATTTGTATGCAAATGACGATGTTGGGAAGAAATTGTGTTTTTTTAGTTGCTTTTAAATTGTGTATAAATATTTGTTATAGTTAGCAACAGCTTCAAAATGTGAGCATTTAATAAAGATATGTTCTGGAGAAATACTTAATTAGTGGTATATCTTACCATCTTGAGTAAGATAGATGTATAAAAAAATAATTAGAGGTATATAATGTGATTAAAAACAAAATCATTGAAGTACTTTATTATACTCTTCTTTTCCTTAAACATTTGTTTGCATAAGTTATTATGCGTCTGACATTTAAGATTTCTTTTTGCATTAAAAAAATCGTTATATTTCGTTATCGTCTTGATTTAATTAAATTAAGTTAAACGAAACACTTTAATAGGATAGATATGTTTCTAGGATAGATATGTTTAAAGGATAGATATGTTTCTAGAAAAAACTGGGAAATTTTATTGAAGCTATTTAAAAATTCTGAGAAGCTAAACATTATTTATTATTTTACTGTTTTGCAGTTATTTTACAATAAAGGTGATTTATAAGAAGTAATAAAAAAATATGCTTTATAAGGTAACATTTTAAGGACTTAAAACTATTAATATTGCTCAAATCATACCTACTTTTACGTGTCTACACTTATCGTTATTTCACTAGGAAATGATTATCAATAATATTATGTCATAAAAGAACTACTTAGAATAATTCTCTTGGAAGCTTTTTTGCTTCTTTTTCAAATAGAATATCATTGATATTTAAAATATTTAGGATGATATCTTTATCCTCAAATTATTAAGAAATTCTGTGAAATATACATGTTTTGTAAAATGAAAAATTTCATTTGTTTCACCATAGACAAAAAAGCAAAAAAAAAATATTTATCATAAAAACATTTATCTTTTGTATTTAAAGTAGATAAAAGAATTAGTGGTTATTATCTAAATTAAACTCAAGCTTTGGATGGGAGGCCAAAGTCTATTGTGTCCGTCCTAGTTTTCATGACCTTGGACTCTGGGGAGCAATAGCAGATATAACCAACCTTGTACGACACGAAGATAGAACCCAGGATCTGTGTCATAAGAGTGTGAATCGCTCTTTCTCATTCACCGGACGTCCTCACAATCATAAATTTGCACCTCACATTTTTTTTCATTGAAAAAGAATTATGTGATATCATCTTAATTATGTGATATCTTTATATCATTCAGCACATCTGATCAAATATCGCACCTCCAGATATCAGGATTCAAAGAATTTTAATAACAGTATGATTTGTAACAATTTATGGCCATAAATAATGGTTGAATCTCCTCATCTGTTCTAAATGCACACTTCCCTTTTTGTAACAGAATAAAAGGAAACTTGATAATTCACTGAATGGAATAAATGCAGATCCAATAATGATGACTGAAACGAAACTCCGTTTTCAGCCATTTATTTTTTATGATGCACTTTCTCCGCGTTCCCAGTAATATTCATATTTGTTGTAGCAGAAATAAATATTACGCATTTGCAATAATGCTAAGTGAAGAACAAAATTCCCCCTGTTTTGTGCTTCAAAGATTCCAAAATCTGCCCACTTTTCACCAGAAACTGACGAAATCCAAAACGCGTTTTCAAAACAATTTGCATTTCAGTCGTCAAAAATATTTTTCTTTTTATTTTCAACCTTTCCACATGGTTAGTCCATTTCGAATGAAAATTTATCCCCTCTACCTATAAAAGGGGCTTTTTTTTGCAAACGGAGGTTTCGACTCTTCTTCCTCGACTCCACTTTTTTGCTTCTTTTTCTCATAGAATATTATTACTCCACATTTACTACAAGCTTTCAGATACGACGAAATGTTCTCGAAATTGCGAGAAAATTACCCTCGAAATCATCCCTTTACATCAATGGGGAACACGCATGGTCCATTAAACTTTCCCTTTTTCTTTCATTTCTTTTTTCTTTTGCTTTTCGATTTTTTTTTTCTTTTTTATCTTTCTCTTCTAACTGTAAATGAGAGAAAGACACAGAGAGATTTTTGTACAGCAATCGCCAAACTTCGGTTCCGGTAGAGATAAAATAGTTATCTTGCAACCCAGCTAATAATTCATTTCCGAAGCAAAATGGGGTCGAAAGGTTTTCCGGCAGAAGTTTCAAAGCTTAAAAGAAATACCATAATGTCTTGTGAAAATGTAATTATTCTTTGCAGAACTTTAGGGAAGACGAAAAGACCGTTTATCACTCTCGTTTTGTAAGAACTTTAATTTTCCTAGCGAACCCTAGATAAAGTTTGCTGCTATCTAACGTGATTAGACACGATTCCCAAAGGCCGGCTTGCTCAAAAGTCTAGACAATGCTCTGGATTCTGAGTAAGGCTTTAAAGCGGCAATAAAAAGAGATAGTTAGTCTATTTAAAATTGTAGGAGTAAGTTCTTTTTCAATTACATATAGAATGTAAGATCAAATTATTTATGATGATGATACTTACTCTTCTGATGAGAATCAGATCCGGTCAATCAGATCGTTCAATTCAAATACTAGCAAAATATATTCAGAAAGTCTCCTTGTACCAAGTTAACACAGTTAAACAAATGTTGCGAATGGCTTTTGATTTATGACACTTAAATTACCTATTGATAATTTTACAATCAATTATTATTGTTTTAACATTTTTAAATTCTGCATTGCAGCAAGTAAAGTTATTGTGGAGCAATATGACATTACATTGATATATTATATTTTTTAAAAAATGTACCTATAAGTAAGTTGTGCAATAGATATGAAGCATAAAAAAAAGGAATCGCATTGATAAAGTTTGGTTTAATAATCAGGTTATCAGGTATACGAACTCCATTTTAATGGTTTGAAGGACTAAATAAGCTTATTGATTTGTGTAGACGATATATTTAAGTTATGAAATCAGACACAAAAAATAAAATATTTTCTCTGAATAAATATTAATTATTTTCAATGAATTTGGATTCTTGTCTCTCTCAAAATGGCAGGAACGTGGTAAGATGTTTGAACATGTTGAATTCTGTTCATAATATGCCAGCAACTAGTAGATTACATATTTATAAAACTATGAGCAGATATTTTTTTTAAAAAAAAATTTTAGTTTCTACTGAATGCATACAAATTATAAAAATACCATTCCTCCGTTTTTTGTAATTATCGAACGCATTATTATTATTCCAATTAGAAAGTTATTTCCAATTTTAAATGGACTGCAAATGGTCAGTGTATAATTAGCTTAATTGAAATAACCATATCGCATACTATTTTCAGAATATTTAAATAATATCACATTCTATTTCAGAAAAAAATTCTAAAATTTTTGTAGTCTGTAATCATAGATATTAAACTTTTCCAAAATAAATCTTTAAGCTTATACATTTTTTTTCTATTAAAAACTTTTAATTTCTTTACATTAAGACCCAGGAGTTAAGATCTAAATTGGTCTAAGTCTTTAATGTCTCATAGGCTACAACTATAAATATTTTTCCAAGCGGCCGTAATTTTTTAATCATTGTGAGCTGCAAGTATGGTTCTTGTAGGAAAGTCATAGAAATGAAACTCAATCAAAAGGTATATGGCTCATTGCTACAAAAGTTGCTGCTTGATTTACATAAAAAAAATTAAGAGAAATAACATTTAAAACATGTACCTAAATGTTTAACTTAAGTATGTTTGGGGCATCTATCCGATGCTCTTACCCAACCTCTCATCTTATACTTAACGGTTATTGGAAGTTTTTGTTATTATTATAAGGACCATGTTGTTGGTGATTTCGTTTCAGACACAACCCACACAGACATTAACTTCTATGACTAATGAATATTAACTTCAATATCGCAATAATGCATTGTTAAAAATATATCACGATATTTTCGCAATTTGTCTAATTTCTACATTCGTGTCAATATTTTTGTTACCCAAATAAAATTCAGCAACAAATTCAATAATATCGTATTCAATAACTGCAGCGTTTCATAATATTTACGATATTATCATACTTAATGTTCTTATGTTTATTTTTGGTAGACAATGATCTGTGTAAATCAGAACTTGGAGTTGTTTTACTTGTTGGCGAACTTGACCACCCTTCATCTATAACAATGGGCTCTCCCAGGTTTTCATGGTTTCACGCCCAAGAACAATGTTTTCATGGGGCACATTAGGACACATAATCCTCATAGAACAATCCCTGACGTCTGTAAGCTACTTGAACATAGTTGCAGACCAGATACACTCATTCATTGCAACAGTTTTTCCAGCGGTGGATGGTGTTCACCAACAGGATAATGCACCATGTCATAAGGGTCGAATCGTCAGGGATTGGTTCGAGGGATTGGTTCAAATTCACCTGACCTTAATCCAATAGAGCATTTGTGGTCCTACTTGGAAAACCAAATTCGTGCTGCCACGCTACCCCCTCACAATGTGAGGGAATTGCAGGAGTAGTTGGTGAGCGCTTGGTACCAGATATCTCTGACTACCTATCAGCACCTTCTGGAATCAATGCCACGGCAGGTGCTAGCAGTTTTAAGGGCTAAAGGTGGTCCCACATGTTATTAGCAGGGTGATCATAATGTAATGGCTCTTTGGTGTATATATATATGGGTCATTCTCACGAAAACTGTCATTTTTCAGTTCATAAAATCCCAAAAAAGTAAAGTGAATAAAAAGCTCTGAAACTTTTTATATTAATAGAAATATGTAATGGCATTATAAAGAAAGTATATATCCTATAAATTATACTTAATATTTAAATTAATTAATTTTTTAAATAATTAATTTATAATAAATTAATTTATAATAATAATTAATTAATTTAATAAATAAATTAATTAATTCAATAAATAAATTAATTAATTTAATAAATTAATTTATTAATTTATTAATTTTTTAATTTATTTTTCAAATTAATTAATAAGTAAATTAATTATTTTCACTATTTAAAAAGTGAGGGAATGACACTAATAGTGAGAAAATGATATTTTATTTTAATACATGTTTTTATCTAAGTTAACATCTACCTAAAGTTTGAAAATGACAACATACTAAGTATATCTAATATTTATTATAATTTACTCTTATATATTTAATAGTTTTTACAGGTTTGGGAAATAAAATTGGCTGGCACGATTGAACAAAAAAAAATTTAATAATATACTCATCTTGAATCATTCCCTCACTT